>NW_027556974.1:0-14816 GCF_052425735.1 Oculina patagonica
ATTTTTCAATCAAAGAGGAATTTCTTACGGCACAAACCCCCCTCCATTCTGCAAGGGTATGACCACACCCTGGCGTTTCAGTTCACTTAGCACCTCAAGTATAGCGTCCAGTTCACATCGAAATTTATCAATCTCTCGATTTTTCTGTCGAACGACTTGCCGCCATCTTGCTTCTGTTTCGTCTTTCTCAATCTTTGCAGTGAGATGCGTTTTTTCTATAATCCTTTGTAAGTCTACTTCTCTCTGAGAGTGTCTTTGTTCAAGAGCAGTTATTTTAGTCTCCAGTGAGTCGAAGTGGTTCATTTCTGGTGTGAACATCTGTTTAGCGCGTCTTAGATCCGCCTGAAGTTGATTCACTTGCTGCTGGAGAGACTCCTCACGAACCTAACATAAAGTAGGAAACGATTTGGAATAAGCAATTCCAAAAATAGTTTAAACACATTTATCTACATTAACGATTTTATAACAAGCAAGATATATTTTGAAGTAAAAATTTTTTTTCTCAGTTCTGTGTTTCTTTTTAAAGAAATTGCAAAAAAGCCTGGAAAATTAGGGTTTCAACAGGATTTCAAAAAATTTCCGCGAAAACCAATGACAAGCGGACACCGTTTGAACTAGAAAGAGTTTTAAGGAGTGGTCTCCGCTAACGGAATGTCCTCCTGGGAGAGGTCTCAGTTAGCGGGGATTCCACTGTGTAAAACGATTCTTATGACCGGACATTGGATGGATTCATCAAAAATAAAAATCCTACAAAGCGATATTCTGACCTCAGCTGCTTCAGACGTCAGTTAAAAAACCTAAAGGTCACTGTCAGTGACGGTCACTAGTTTTGCTCCGAATTCTAATTTCATCATTAGGAATAGCTTTGGGGCTTAGAGCAGTTTTCACTTGAGTGTCGTAAAACCAAAACCAAAACCAAAACCAAAGTAATTACTCTGACCAATCACAAACGACACAGACAATCTAGGGAACCAATCAAAACTCGAAGCAAATACATGTAGTTGGCACGAAGCGCGGGAAAACGTACGCGAGCGAGTCGCGATTGGTTTTGGTTTTACTCCTGATTGGCCGAGAAAGTGGCGCGAAATTTTTAAACCAATCACCAAGCGTAGTGAACGCAAAACCAAAGCAAACGCAAAGTACTTTCGACACTCAAGTGAAAACCGCTCTAAAGAGTAAAAAACTGGCGCAAGAAGGTTCTTCAACTAAAACACTTGTCCTTACCTTAGTTGCCGCCATAGCCTCTGCATTAACAGTAACATCGGCCATCTTAGCCTTAAGTCTCTGAATAACTATCTCCTGTCCCGCTAGCTGGCTCTTAAGCTCTGCTACTTTAGAAGATCCGTGCTCAGCAGCAAATCCAGCCTTTAACTGTTCCACGTCGCGTTTGTGTTGAGCCTGTACACTTGCCAACTGGTCAGCTGCCTCCTCCCGAGAGAGCCGGGCACTTCGTTCGGTCTCCGCTAGAGAAGCCTGGAACCGAACCCGCTGTTGATCCATATCGAGTGACAGCTGAGAGACCTGCTCTTTAAGGCGCTTATTTTCTTGTGTTAATTCTTCCACTCGCATGTCTGGTTTGGGGCTGGTGTGCCGATCCACTCTGTGCCCCTCCAAAGCAAGCATCTGCTCTCTCTCACGCTGCAATCGATTGCATGTCTGCCTCAAATCCTCCAATTCTAACTCCTTCTTTTCTAGATTTTCCTTGAGAGGTTGAATCACGCTACTTAAATCGTCACTAGGTCGTTTTTCTAGATCAAGCCGCCTTCTTCGGCTGGGTTTTCCGCCTGAAGTGTCTTGCGCTGTCGCTTTAGATAAAGCGTCCTGAAGAACTTCAATTTCAGTCTGAAGTTGTTGAACTCTTTCATCATTCGCTTCACGTGCTCTTTGTAGTTCCTCCTCAAAGACTTTAGCTCGTGTGTTTGATCGAGACGCCTTTTCATACCGTTCATTCGCGCTCTGTAAATCGTTTTCTAAGTCCTTTATCCTATCCTCGTACTCCAGCCTCAATGCATTGTATTTTTGTTCTATGCAACGTATTCTCTTACTTGCTTCCTCGTCTTTATCCTCGAGCTCAGTTTCCAGTTTCTTCATTCGGTTCTCGAGGAATGCATAAGTCGGAGACTGTTTACGAGGTGACTCGGTCGCCACAGCCTGCGCTTGGCCTGGTGCCGAGGCAGCCGCGTAGATGAGAGCAGGCAAGGAGTTTGGGTAGCGCCGTTTAATGATCTCTTCCATTTCACGGACCTGTAAAGAAGATCAGAGAACCCTCGGTCTGAGTAAAGCTTGCAGTGAACGGCGACGACAGTCTTTGACACTTTCTGATTGGTTTTCTACAATTCTCAGCGAATCGAAGAGCAACAACTACACGATTAGTTTAAAGACCCCTCCTTCCAGATCTTCTAGGTCAATAAGTGGCAGAGCCAAGATAAATACATCAAAAACATGTCAAGAAAATAAACAAATCAAAACGTTCTTATTAATGGGGCTATGTCATGCAATTTTAGGCAATTTCGGCACCGACCACCTGGTCATAGTATTAACTAAAATACCGGTATCACAATAACGGCCTTAAACTGAAAAAGAACTCAGAAGAAACACAGAAAGGCCAAAAAGGGACATGAAAGGGCAATTAAAGAAGATTAAAACGGATTGCGTTCGGGTAAACTTGGAAAACGTCGGCCCGAAGTTTTTCAAGTTTATTTCAATTTGTATGTCATTTACAATGCTCGAAAATCATCGTTGTTTGTTATGTGGCCGTGATTTTGCCAATAAAAGACTTTTGCTCTGCCAATTTAAAGCGAAAAGAGCTCTTAATTAACGAAAATAAGTAGAATTACGTAAAACACCGTTACCTAGCCCCTTTAAGCGTTTAGCAAAACGTTTGCACGAAGCGTTCCTTTACCTGTCTCTCAAGATCCTGTATCCTCTTTGCATCGGTCGCTCTCTCCACTCCCCTCTGTTTTTTCTCAGCCACTGTCTGGCCGTGATGGGCCTGTAACCGAGCTACTGTCTCTTTAAGCTCACTTATCTCTTCCTCTTTCTTTTTGAGTGTCAGAGCATCACGGTCGAGCAGGGTCTGGGTTTCAGCATACCATTTGAGCTTTGTGCGCAAGCGCTCCACCTCGGCCGCGTGTCGACTTTCAAGTTCTGCAATTTCTGTGGTGTTTGAGCCTACGAGCAATCAAAAAAAAAGTTTAAAAAAAAGCTTAACAAAAATGGCACAAAAACAGCCATTTGATTGGGGTTGATTAGGGTTAAGTAGGGCGCGTCTCCAATCTATACATGGTTCAAACAGAAACTTGACAACAAAATTCCTTGAGGTTTCCAAATATAATTCTATGGTAGAAAAAATTAACTTGGCAGGTCTACATGACTCCTTCGGTTCGTGAAATTGGAACATTTCAGCTTCACTTCACATCAGACAGCACACATATGAGCCATTAGGTTTATTTTGGATGTTTCGGCCGAGCACCAGAATACAGTTTATAAAGAAAACCTATACCACACTACATACAGCCATGTAAAGTAAACAATATAACTCTACTTCATCTAGTAATCGCTATCACAGTGCATTACAGCAAAACAAATAACGAGAGCTGAGCAACCACTTACAACACATTGTGGTTAGAACAGTGGCCAGGAAAACCTGCCGTAAAAAACCCCGTGGGGAAAAAATGACAGGAAACCTGGGTAGAAACCAGGCTCAAGCTCTCACAGCCCATTCTACGAGGCTATAAACATTTAAAAAACAAATTTAAAATTCTAGCGAGTTGGTGTCGGCCTAGAATGATTGCCCACGTGCAATACCAAGCTTAAATATTCACACACCATTACCCATGATGCTACTGCACTCAGGCCCAGGGCCTGTCGCTCTCGTGCCGCAGAAATATTCAATTTCCGGCTAATTCGTATTCACTCAATCGCCAGAAATTCCATTTTTCAGTCCAGTCCCGGAAACTTAATTCAAGTGTAAATTTATTAATTACTGCTTTGCTTGTTGAAGATACCGTAAAAAAAAAACAGCAAACAAACAAACAAACAAACAAGCAACTATTGCTAATAGAAAAGAAACATGTTTAAACCTCCATGGAAGGCTGATCAGTTGGCAGTGTGTGACAGAGGAATTGAACTCGCACTACCGAGAACAAATCCAGGCGTGGCAGGGTAGAGGGTTGAACCAGGAGCCTCCAGATTTAAAATGAAAACTATCACAGTGCCCTAAACCACTCGGCCACTTCGTCTTCACAACATTTTTAAATTTCATGGCTTAATGCTTTTCCTCACATGCACGTTTTTTAACCACAACTTTAAAAACCCATTCTGTTGTCTGACTTATTACTTGCCTAAAACTTGGCTGTTTTGCTTGACTGCAGCATCTCTTTCATTCTCCACTCCTCTGACGCGTGTCTCAAGCTCTTGCTTTGCTCTTCTCAGCTCATCAGCCTCATCTTGTACCTCGCTCACTCTCCTCCGCAATGATCTCATCTCGGCCGTCAGCTGAGAGATTTTATCTGCACCTAGTGCGGCAGAGCCTGGGCCTGACAACTCTGGCCTAGGCCCCCCACTTTCTCGTCGCTCGATGTTCTCTTTCAAGTTGGCTAGTTCAGATGCTGCGAAGAAAAAAAAAGCTTGATGTCAGGGAATTGGCAGTATAAATACCTATAAACTAGTATAAAGCCTCGTTCCGTTCGGACCATCCAGGTTAGGTTGGCTGTCTGTCCGTACATAAGTACGTCTGTCTGTTTGTTTTTTGCTTGCTTATTTGTTTCTTTGTTTGTTAGTAATTTACTTTATTTAAGTATCAAATCTAACAAAATTGGCGCTAATTTGTTTGTTAGTTTGTTTGTTTCGGTTCAAACAGGAGAAAGGGTTGTTCAATATTTCCCTATCGTTACAACGGTCAGAGATGCGGTCTGTTGAAATACATTTACCAAAACCAGTGTAGCCGGAAACAGTTGGTCCGAATCAACAGAACACGACCTTACTTGCAATAGGCGCCGTGCGAGATTTGGCTTCCTCTCTAAATATAGCAATTTATTTATTTTTAAAGAAAAAGAACGCATTCAAAGAATTAAATATAAATAAATAAATAAAATACTTCATTCATTCGTTCATTCGTTACATAAATACATACATAGCTTTTTGTTAAGGCAAGTCTCGTAGGGCAACCATAAAGGCTGGTGTGGACCTGCCATTAAATAATACACTAACAAAACATATAACTATTAATGAAAAAGAAATATAAAAAGAGAATTAAAAATATATCAAGTCAGAATCCTTGGAATTAATCAAGCATGCCTCTTTCTCAAACTGGATTAGGTCTATAGATCTAGAGACACGTTTAAGACTTGCTTTGAAAAGCTGTAAGGAGGCAGCGTTTCTGATGTTTCTCGGGATTGAGTTCCATACAATAGGGCCCCGATATCTCACGCTGTTTCTTCCAAGTAAACTATTGTAACGTATTAGAGAAAAGTCATTAGAGCACCTTAATTTATAATTATTATCGTCGTGACGTGTTCCAAGCAGGGATGTAAGTTGATCAGGTAGAGAGTGATTGTACACCTGGTACATAATGGAAGCAAGCCTTCGCTTGTAAATACAATTCAAAGGCTTCCATTTTACAATTTGAAAAACGGCAGCATCAGGTGTTTCACTGGGTAGCTTGTGAATTAATTTGGCAGCTTTAATGTATAATAGTTCCAAGTCGTTGAATGTGGCCAAGGAACATGATCCCCAGACCGAGATACAATAGGTGATGCTTGGGACGATACCTTTATAGTATATTTCTTCAAGTACATTTGTTGGCAGCCCTTTCATTGTTTTCAAAAATTTCAGTTTTCCAACAAATCTGCTATGTAACGTTTTAACTTGTGCTTTCCAGTTTAATTTGTGATCAATAACCACGCCCAAGCAGGTAGATTTTGTGGTAAAGTTAATGTGAGAGTTGCCAAACATTAGTGATCTCAAGGGGCCAACGAATGAGTGGTTACTAATTAGCATAGCCTCCGTTTTTCCTGTGTGCACTGTTAGGCGGTTCCTATCGCACCACACTTTAAAGTCGTTTAATATTAGATTTAGAGAATCCACGATTTCTTCAATTTCCCTTGCTATGTAATGAATAGTAGTATCATCAGCAAACAAGTGAACATCGTTCATTTATTTATTTAACAGGGGCTGCGAGAGATTGAAAGTAAAAGAGCCCATTCAAAAAAGTAAAAATAAATAAACAAAATACTTCATTCATTCGTTCATTCGTTCGTTCGTTCATTTATTTTTTTGACAGGGGCCGCGAGAGATTGAAAGAAAAAGAACACATTCAAAGAAGTATAAAACCGACTCTTTACCTAGCTTCTGGTTCTCACTGAACATTCTGGCCTCGTTAGCTTTTTCCTTGGCCTGCATTTGTTTCAGTTCTTTATAAAGTCGCTCATTTTCTTGTTGATATCCTGTTAACAGCTGCTCCTGCTCACGAACTTCTTTCTCCAGCCTTTTCAGATCCTCTTCAGATGCACCCTAAGAGAGGAACCACACAAGTGATCAACATCTTTTCTCTTCTTACAACATCAATACAATACAAACCGACGGGAGATGAGAAGAAAGAAAATCATAAATAAAGGGATATTGATCTTGATGTACCACCAACTTCTGTACGTAATTTATCAGGAAATCGAGGGGAAAAGAAGAAGCCACGAGCCAAGCGGCCCACACTGCCGGAGCGTATCCCGGTTTCCGTAGCATTAAGCGGCTAGGAATATTTCTACTCCCCCCTGAATGGGATGCTAGTCCATTGCAGGGTTGCCTCCCAGCATTATGTCGCCGGTTCCCATTTACATGTATACATCTGGGTGAAGAGACAAGACAAGTGAGTCCAGCGCTCAAACCATTAGGCCACCACGCCTCCCATCAGGAAATCGAGTAATAATAATTTTAGTTGGACAAAAAATCGAGTACCAGAATAATTTAAATCCTATTGCGCTATTTTCTACCCTTTTCAAAAGCTAAAGATGTAAGTAATTCTCCGTGATAACACCAACAACAATTTCTTATCAGAGCCTTATTAGAAAATCAATTTTAAAGTTCACAAGAACCATATAAACTAAAAGTAAAATCTCACGTGTAGCTATTTTGTAAAATCGCCTTTTAAGCGATTCAGTAGATTCCAGTGAAACTTCGATATTGGTTTTCGATGTTTGGTGTTGTTAAAAATGATTTTTTTTGACAAAGAATTTTGCAATAAGATGTAAATAACTTTGGTACAAAACTTTGTCCAATTAATAGTCTACGTCCTGGCGGATTCCGTCTTAAACTGGCCTTTTTTTAATGTAGAGCTAATTTTTGATGTAAACTCATTTTTGATGAGATTTATTTTTAATATAATTTAATGTATTTTTTTAGCTATAAGATTATTTAGACTAGGTTTTTATTACAACTTTTTACGTTATTTATAAGGCTACTTTTTTAAATGTTATTTTTAAGTGACTATTCTAGATAACTTTTTTTAAGATTGTAGAGCGCTTTAGATTTCTAAGAAAGAGCGCTATAAAAATGCATCATCATCATCATCGTCATCATCATTATCATCATCATCATCATTATTATTAGTAGTAGTAATAAGAATTAGATTCTAAATCTCACCTCAAGGTTCCCTCCTGCCGCTACTCTTTTTCGCGTGTCAGCTTCTATCTCAGTCTCATTTAGTTTCGCCTGCACGACGAACAGCTCTTGTTTAAGCTCGTGAATTTGACTTTCATACTCAAGACGACACTTCTCCTCTCGCCTGGACCATTCTTTCTCACGAGACGCCACATCAGCAATCAATTTGTCGTTTCTTTTTTTCTCGTCCTTCCAGGCAAGCTGCCAATTCTCTACCTCGGCCTGCAAAGCTCGTTCGCGAGACAGTCGGTGCTCGTCGGAGGGTCTTCGGAAGGATGTTCGGGAAACCGATTTTGCTGGTTCGTCGTCGGACCATCTCGCCGGCGGTGGCTCGGTTTCTTCGGGACGAACAAAGTGTTTTAAGTAGTTTGCGAACGATTCCACAGACGCCGCAAGTTGCTTGGCCGAAGGACTTGTTTCAGTCGTTTTTGGAAGAGCAGGGCTTTCAAGATGAAGCTTTTTACTAGCACCAAACGATTTCTTAGTCTGGAAAATAGGAAATAAGGAAATGAATAAAACGATAAAGACTCGAAAAAATAGCGAAAAGTCCAGGACACTTGCTCTCTCTTTGAGAAATGTTTGTAATGGATTTCTTGTCAAAATTCTATAATCTTTAAAAGAGCATTTACTGTGTACAATAACCCCCACCCCCACCACATTTCCATTTTGGCTTGCTTTAGGGTGAACCTAGAATATATATTATTAAATAAATACGACGTTTGAAACGTCTGTCTCCGAGCCTAGTAGCTGTTAGCTTTCACAGCACGAAGCGACTAGTAGCATACACGTAGCTATTCCCCTTGGATAGGGTCTAGCTAATCGCCGATTATTAATCTCTCATTTTATCAGGTGCGTTAACAGTTTCCTAGTACCCATTTTTACTCTGGGTGGGGAGAGACACCGTGAGAGAAAACTGTTTTGCCTAAGAACACTAAACAATAACAGTGGCCAAGGCACAAACCCTGGATTAAAGTAGCTGCTAGGTTACTGCCCCTCCCACATAAGATAACCGTTATTTTGTCTCTTGCCCGAACACACCTTTGCTTTGCTTCCTCTCATGGTGGGCGTTGGTGACCATGACGGGCCAGATGATGGAGAAGGTTTAAACAGTTTACTTCGCTCTACAGAACTGCTGGACACTTTTCCTTTTTCCTTTCTTTGTTGTGGCTTCTCTCCAGCTGCGGTTTTCTTGGCAGGTTTTTCTTTGCTACTCTTTGCCGTTTTCTTAGTCGAAACACTTGCCTCAGTGCTTTTCTTGACGCTTTCCCTCCCCGCACTCTTCCTTGCACGTGCTATACTCTTAATACTCTGTAAACTTTCCGGGGGAGGTGTGTCTTCATCTTCTTCGTCCTCCTCTGCTTCCTCTTTGTCAGCTTGCAGTAAGTTAACAACAGGCTGCAGGCTAAAGCCATGCCTTTCCTCAGCTGCCTGCAGTTCATATCCTCGCTCACCCTCCGCGAACCCGGGCGAGGTATCGACAGCAGGCCTCAGTTTCAAGCCTCTCGCCTCTGCTGCTGGCTGCAGACTGAAGCCAGCGACATCACCAGCTGGTTGCAGGTCAAATCCTCGACCCTCAGTGTGCGCAGCTACAGCAGGCGTCAAATCAAGTCCTCGGGATTCCAACCGATCTGATGCAAGTCTTCCGTGCACGTCATCAACAGATGACTCAACACTCAAGCCAATCTCCTGACTGTCATCCAGCAAGGATCCTACAGGCTTCAACCCAAATCCTCTTTCGTCGTTTTCTGAGACAAAGGAACTGGGCTTCCCTTGCCTGGTTTCCATGGCAACACTGTCATTTGTGGCACCCCAGTCATCCGTCACAACAACAGGTTGAAGATCAAACCCTCGTGTACGTGTTTCACCTTGCTCGTTTTTCTCGATAACAATCTGTCCATCACGTGACTGATCCATTCCTTGGATCACTGCAGCAGTGGGAGGGAGCTCGAAATTACCTGTAAAAAATATATTTAGGAAAAATCGACAGAAGCTTTTATTAACACTTTTTGCCTGCAAAAAAATTAAGACATTAAGCTGATACATTTAAAAAAACAGGACAATGATTTAAATATTTCTATCTTCCCCTTGACACTGCGACGATCATTCATCACTTTTATATACATCCGCAGTTCATATATGAATCATTTCATATACATTACATCAGTAAGCAAAGTCACGCAATCATATTGAGTACACGTGAGCGTCCCATCATAATCCAATAGTGCACGCTGAGGCGTGTGCACATCGCTTTGCGAGAAAATTCTTTTATCGTGCGGGTTTTGATGTACATTTCTACCGGCAATGTTATGCAACAATTGGTTCATGCTTTTATCTGTGCACTTTTGAGGTATGGTGCACTTGGGAAATGTGGAGATCACTCCAGAAGCTAGAGTTGCTCTCGATCATGCACGATAAAGCATGAACCAATTGTTAATTACCTTATTATAGGAAATTAGCGATACATGTTATTAACGCGAATTTCAAAATTCGCGTTAATTTTATTGATGTTAATAAATATAAACACGTTTACTATAAGCATTTAACCAGAACTTTTCTTAAATTCGCGTTAATTTTATTACGCGTTCATTTTGTTCGCGTTGTTAAAATGCTTCGCTATATTCCTATAATAAGGTATAGCATAACCGCCCGCACCCACAAAAAACTTTCATACGAAAATAACAGTAAAAACAAAGTCATTTTTTATAGAAAGTTCTGCACTAAGCCCTGGTTCGAAACAGTACCTGAATATTTGGTGCCTGTACCAGTAGCAGTGAGTTGAGCAGCTTGAAGCGCAGCCTGTAGTTCATGAATATCTCTTGTGCTTCCACTTGCTTCATAATCAGGTCCTGTTCTAAGCAAGGATGTTTGTCCTTCAGCAGTCTTTGGACTTGGTTCTTCACCAGAAACTGAAACACACAATACAAATTATCGCGACTTAAGTTTTCAGTAGCGTTTTTCACGATGGTTTTAAAGTAAATAGCGAAAATTTGACGTCGTGAACAAAGAAAGTCGCTTTTAAATTACAAGAAAAGTTTGGCAACATTCGCGAAATTTAAATGTCGCAAAATACTACTTTCGAAAAGCGCGATATTAAGGAGTCGAGGAAATATCATGTAATAAATACACCTTATTCGATGGTTTAACATAATAAGCGCGGATATTTTGCGACTTGCGTATAATTTTCCCGCGCCACGTAGGGGTGAGGAAAAATACAAGCAATGATCAAAATGTCCGCTCTTGTTATAATTATGTTAAACCATCCATCAATCAAGACGCTCGATCGACACTACCGACTTTCTTGACATTAGAGCGGTTTTCACTTGAGTGTCGAAAGTTAATTGCGTTTGCTTTGGTTTTGCATTGCTACGCTTAGTGATTGGCTTAAAAATCTCGCGCCACTTTCTCAACCAATCAGAACTAAAACCAAAACCAATCGTGACTCGCTCGCGCACGTTTTCCCGCGCTTCGTGCCGGCTACATGTATTTGCTTCGAGTTTTGATTGGTTCACTGGATTGTCTGTGTCCTTTGTGATTGGCCAGAGTAATTACCTTTGGTTTTGGTTTTACGACACTCAATTGAAAACTGCTCTATTGATCGTATTTGTATTTCTTGATGGCAAGCAAAATATGCGCTTGAGTTGTAGAAGTCACAAATGTATTTATTATCTCTGTTTCAGATAAATTGTCGTAAATAAACTTAACCAAAACTTGTTCTCGCTTGCGAAATCGCATGATTTGTACATGTATGCATTTCATTCACGTGGAGGTACGGGTACGTTTCATTTACTGACAACGGAGGTTTTATATGTTCGCTCCAGCGATTGTATCTTTGAAGGTTTGTTTGGCCATTTATATCTAGTAGAGTATTCTGTATAGAAATTACTTCAAGTATTTAACATGATCTTGTACCGAATCGACTTTACATGTGTAACGAATCGACTTTGACTTGTATCGAAACGACCGGGCTATGATCTGGAGATGAAATCACTAAAAATTATCTTATTGCCTTAAGGCCACCTTGTTCCCCACAGGAAAAAACAGTGCTTAACAGAAATTAAATACTGGCACGGTACTGACCTTCACTAGAGACAGCAGCAACTTGCGGCTTTTTCTGTTCTAACAGAAGATTGAGAGCCGCAGCAGGTCTCTTGGTTTCCAATGTAGAATCCAAGGACTCCATCAGAGAAACTAAATAAAGAAGTGAAAAATGGTATTCATTTCCAAATCCAGTATATCAGACTTTTGACTAATAGAACACCGTTACAGTGGTATTTGGACTATTCCTGCTTATAGAACGCTCTTCCTTTAGCCATCAGATCTGTGAACACTGTTACCGATTTTAAAGGCAAACTTAAAACATATTTGTTTTCTAAAGCGTTTTTATTAAAATCCGAATAGAATTGTAATTTCTGAGAATTTTAGATTTTAGTTCGGTATAAATTGTACTTTAACGCTTGTAATTTTTAACCTATAACTTAGTTTTTAAGAATTTTAGTTTTTAAGCTGTAATTTTAACTTTTTGTTTTTTGTAATGCGCATTTGAACATTTACGTATGGAATTTGCGCACAACAAATTCATAATTATTATTATTATTATTATTATTATTATTATTATTATTATTATTATTATTATTATTATTATTATTATTATTAATGTATTACAAGGTTAACTAACTAGCGTGGATCGGTGCATAGTTTATTTTGTATCTTATCTCTAGGATAAGGTTCGGGTTATTTTCAAGGCCAACATTTATGAGGGGAGAAAATTGCTTTTTAACCATTTTTTTTATATATGACTTTTCTTTGGATTCGACATAATTTATGTATATCATTTGATACATTTATATTTTTTCCTACAAATTTCTAAGCCAACTTGTATTAATTTTTTGAACAGAGAAAAACAAATTCAGACTGAAGCACTTTCAAGATAAAATAGAAAGAAATTTAATGTATCCTGGCATCATATAAAAATCTCGCAGCTACCCCTTCACGATGAGACCAAAGCTCTCCGCGAAAGGAATGAAAGTGAAAATTCGGGAGCCTTGTAAACTTTTCAAAGTGACTGGCAAACGCACAATGGTATGATGGTATGAGAGCATTTATTTAGCAGCAAGTGAAAATTGTAGCATCCTCTATTATGAAATGTTAGAATTCAGCGTGCTCACAAAAGACAATAAGATCACCAGAGAGTGAATAAAAAGCATTTTCGAGGTTCCTTGTCCGAAATATTTCCGGGGGGGGGATACCCCAGACCCCCCACATATGAGCAGACTTTACAGGCCAATTAGCTAAGCCTACGAGTCTTCAAAAAAGCTAGCTACGCCCCTGGAAGTCCACTTAATCCACTTTTACATACTGGTATATTGCTTTATAGTTACAGTAGCGTCGTCGATGTTGTAGCCTTCAATCATACAAACCTTTAGACAGCATACTTGGTTTGGCTACTTCAGCAGGTTCCTGTATAATTACAAAAAGAAAATAAAGAAATCCTACTTATATAAAGTACAACAATTTTCCCAGCGGACAAATGAAAAGAATGCTTACTCTACGCAGTCTCTGAAACCCTTTTTATCAGATATGTATGAAAAAACCTCCCCAACCAAATGCTCTCTCATTATCTGGTTTCACAGTCTGTTTGCCGTGTGGCAGGGCCCAGCCACAAGAAGAAACTATGAAGTAATGTTTGTTCTTCAAAGCTAACTAGTCCCCTGCTCAATACGGCCAGCAAGCCAGCCAGTCAGCCAATGATACATTCTCTGCACCCCTGTAGTGAATTATACATACCGGTGCTGAAGGTCTTGCTGGTTCTTCAGTATGTTCAATGCTAAGCTCCTCAGGGCTCCGTGCATCTTCAAAGTTATCACTGTATTCTTCCTCCTTGTCCACTTCTTCAGCAGCTTTGTTCATTTTGTCAGTAGTGCCTTAAATAAGGGTTAAAAAATGGGGTTGCTTTCAGGGAGTTGCATGTAAAACTTTTTTTAGTACAGCGCGTGTATTTTTTTCATTAAACAGTATTCAGAATAATTAATAATACATTTTTACAATTATATAGTTTATTTAACAATTAGTCCATGCTTTAGTTTGCACACTCGAGTTATGGTGTACAACCAAATGTGAATGGGAAGTCTGGAGAGCACGAAAGAAGTATAAGAGGTGCTCGAGGTGATAGCCGAGAACTCTAGCTTCTTGAGTGCTATAATAATAATAATAATAATAATAATGATCTTTTAACAGGAGGCTCCACTCACTAGTGTGGTTTTCAGGGAGGTCCTGAGATAAAAAATAATGGCATAAAGAAAAAAAATGAATTAAAAATCGAAATTATTACAAAGTTGATTAAAAACCCCTAAAAGCTAAGAAAGATACGACTTAAAATATATAAAATTGAAATTCGCAGTAAAATTAATAAAAATACAATTGATCATTAATTGTACTACTGTATAGCTCAATAGTTCACAGCTAACACCATGAACCAATTTTTTTATAACAATGCCAGTGGAAATGTACTTCAAAATCCACACTAAAAACTTGCGCCAGAAAACATTTTCTGGTGAGGCGATCTGCTCACACTATCAGTGTGTACTATTGGATTATGTTACACACATAAGTATACTAAATTGGATTGTGCGACTCTGGTCCCCAATGGACACCTCCTGTAAGCTGAAACTTCCACTATTATGCCATCTTACCATATTAGGTCAAGAGAACATGCAAAATTTGAGCCAGTAACACTGCAGAACAGGGCAAAAATACAGATGGAAAGCAGAACAACAAAATGGTTAAACTAAATTATCCAAACTTTGACTTTGGCATTAAATGGCACAAACAAAGTCGGCACTCTTAAAAATGACACTTTTTCAGGTTACAAGGGTCTTGCAAACAGGAAGTTCATCTTTGCTAGGAAATTTGTCATTTGCAGTTATTTTACAGCAATAATTCCACTACAGAGTTACAATATTTTGCTGTAAAAGTTCCTACCTGTCACATTGAATGTAGAGTCACCCAGTTCAGCTCCAGTGGCCTGGAATCTCTCATCTTCCCACCTTTGCAAACACAGTGTACATGTAAATTAAGAGTTAACCACCTTGGCAAGGAAAAAACTCATTTGATGGCACTGGCAGGTATGTCTGGAAGGATCAGGGATCTCAACAATGGAAAAACTC
>NW_027556975.1:0-7494 GCF_052425735.1 Oculina patagonica
AGGAGAAGTTCACTCCAGAATGACCATTTTTTCTTCTTTACGCCAATAAAAAGGTTATACAAAGATACGTTACTCACAAAAATTTCAGCCTCTAAAAAGCATTCAAACCTTATGAAATCCTACTCTAAAGTTGCCCGAAAATCGAGTTTCGGCCGCCGCCATCTTGGAATAACTTAGCAGCCTGGCAATGTATGCGTGACGTCAAAGAGCTCAACCTCGCATGTAAACAAAATAGCTGCAGCTCTGGAGCCTTATCGGTTTGAGCCAGAACGCGTCCCCGATGAAAGCCAAGCGTCTGATGATGACAACGAAGAATCGGAAAGACTATTAAATCTATTCTGGTGTATCTGTTGGCGTTGTGAACTTACAGCAACTGAAAAGAGAGTCCATCTGCTGTCGTGAAGTACCCGAGACGCAAAACAAGTTCGAGGAAGGTATTTTATGAAATTGCAATATGTCTGGCCTTTTCTTGCACTTGCATGGCTTACCAATCAGTAAAAACAACTCGAGAAACTCTTCTTGATCAAATTTAAGATCGCACTCACAAAGAAACCTTTATGGCATTTTTTTTTTTTGTAGTTGACTAACACAGCAACAACTATTTAAATTATTCCACTTTAGACCAAACAATTTTTTTACCTCACTAATTATCTGTTTATAACTTTTAAATCTTTTTGCCCTACTATATTTATTTACATGTACAACTCAGTCATAGCATTTACAATTTTTTTTTATTTTTTCAGCCCGTTTAGTTAATTCGGACTAGCTTTTTTTGGCCAATCTAAGTTTGTTTATGCTGTAGTTATTTGCATGTTTTCTGGAAAATAAAATGGTTGTTGTTGAGGTTGTTAATTAATGTTATCAAGAATTAAATGACTAACCTCTCTTCTATCCTTAGCCATTCGCCTCCTTTCGCTGGCGTGCCGTTTAAAAGGAACTTTAACTGCCGGAGATTTCTTAAATATTGTGGGAATTGCTTCTGGTTTCTTTTTTCTTTTGCGGATATTACCACCCAGGAGATCGAATCGGTGTTCCACTTCAAAGCAATCATCGGTAAAATGGTCCGAACATACAAATAGCTGTGCCTGCTTTGGCAGGAATTTTTCGTTCCTGCCCATTCTTCTCAGCCATTCTTGGGCAATTTTTCTCTTCGATAACGGCAGACGGTGAAAAGAAATGCCTCTTTTCGTGTCCCTTGGATCTCTGTTTGTGCAAAAGGGAGCCGCACAAACAGGCATTTTGACAAAGAAACAAGGAGCTCAAATATTTAAATTTTCCTGCAAAATTCAGGTTGAGCTCTTTGACGTCACGCATACATTACCAGCTTCAAAGATGGCGGCGTTCAGTCATCGAGTTTTAGGCTACTTTAGAGGAGGATTTCGTAGGGTTTTAGCGCTCGCTAGAAGCTGAAATTTTGGTGAGTAACATATCTTTGTATGAACTTTTTGTTGGCGTAAAAAAAGATAAAGGCAATTTTAGAGTGAACTTCTCCTTTAAACTATGATTCATTCGGTGGACATTGTAGGCCTAAACTGAAACTGTTTAAAGACATGGATGGAGCTCCTGCAGGAACTGACCTTTTTGAAAAGCCTCTGTCATGAATTGACTTGCATTTTGATCAATTGGCCAGAAATGGTTTGTGCCATTTCCATCGTGACCTTCATTATTTTATTAAAGACTAAGCTTCCTTCTTTTTTCAGTTGAGGAAAAAAGCAATCATTTGTTCAGACCTGCCTAGAGTGGAAAAGACGACCTTATGTTGGATCAGTCAACTACTAAACTCTTCCCGTGATATCAGAATGACCCCAGAATTAAACATGTCGGATTGCTTTGTCTCCTGACTATATCTATTGACTGTAAGTATAAAGGTATTCTATCTTAATCTTACCATGTTCTTCTGCTTTATTGTAGCTCTATAGCGCCGATGTGTTGAAAAGGCTTTCCCAGATTTAATTACCCCAATTTTTCTTTCCAATCGAACGCCACTGATTTCACTTTGCTGGGAGATTTTATGGAGTCAGTACGATCAGTGCCCTTCACTACCTGAAACGCACATTGTATTTACCACACCTAGCCCAAAAACGTTACCGTGGTTACAAAAAACAAGACGCTAAATGGCCCTCCTTTCATGTTACTTTACAGCTAATCGCCATTCGAAACTAGCATCTCTTGGAGTGATTGGGTAATAGGCGTAGTTTTACTGTAAAAAATTACCGTTTTAACTGTAACCTGACAGTCCTGGCCGCCATTTTGGAAACTAGCTGTTTGACTGATCACCTTGTTTATGCGTTCAGCGGTGCTGATATTTTTACGCTGGGTACTTCATGGCGACAAAATTAAGGCGACTGAAGGGACAGGGAAACATGAGTACTAAGATTACTTGAAAGACTGTTTTGCTTTCATTTTAGTTGGAAGGTAATTCCATAACTTACTTACTTTAATGCTCCCTGCTTCTGTACCAACGTTTCATCGACGAGGACAAATACCTCATATATCTCACACCTACCTAAGCTAACTTCACTCTAAGTTTTAAAAGCTTTTGTCTACACGGATTCGCAAGAACAGCACGAGGAAACAAGTAAAAACATGTGTTTCATAAAGGACTTCGACGTTCTTAGCTTCTCTACACTATAATACAAATACAAAAATAAAACAGCACATATCTTATTTTCTTCTGGCCTTGTAAAATTCAAGGGTATTTTCAGGTTAAAAAGAAATTCTAAATGGCTTAGACTTGCCTAGAATAAAAAGAAATTCGATGGTGGGTAGTTGAAATGTCATTTTGCCGCCAAACGGCTTTCAGAGCGATATCTTCGGAGCAGGTCTTTGAATAACAGGTCACAAGTTAACAGAAGATATGACAGGTATTCTCCGCCTTAGCTTTGAAGGACAGGCTTTCCATTGTGGAAAGATAGCAGTTAACCTGTCTTGGTGAGTGTTTCTCAACTTTGTTGCTCTCAATAATAAATGAGTTGCAACCGACTAAGAAGAATAATGTTGTAAATGGCTCCTGATTCATATAGGAAAAACGAAGACTATTAAAATGTGAAGTTGGCTTTACAAGAGAAAATAATTGAGTTTTTACAGCATGAAGGCAGCCGTGTTGAGCTTGATGGTGCTGTGTTTTGCGATAAACCAAGAGTCAGGTAAGCAATGTGGGCAAATCACAATGACAAAATACTCCTCACTATGTTTCATAACACTCGGACAAATAAACATATAATTTTCAAATATTTTGTATTATCCAAGTATGGTTCGGTAAAAGCCCCGTTTGGTGTACAATAATACAGTCAAAGTATATGATCCTCCTAATTCTGTGCCCTTGGGTTAATTGCAGAAGCAACAACGTAATATTTATTGTATTGTTAGTTTTGATTTATAGTTGGCCATGGTATCACGTCTCTTTCTCAGACATTTATGTTCACCACGATTCAAGATTGTGTTATTAACTGTAACAGTTCTTCTTCTGATTGATGTTTGACAACCACAAAAGAGGAATAATCCGTTTGATATGGATTCTTCGTTTTCCTTACTCTTATAATTAACAAATATTATATTCTACCCAAATTTAAAGCCAACAAAATTTTACACGATCGATGAAAAAGTAACAAAGTTTTTCTTATATTTGTTTTGGCAATGCTATCAATTCCTCCTTTCAAAAAACACTTGAGTTTGGGAGAACGAAAAATGCTATGATAGACTGAAACAATTTTTCCCTTGATTGGTGGTTGACATTCGCCACATTATATAGAGGGGCGTTTTCAATTTTAATTATTTCCTTGTAATACTGATTGTTAAATGAAATTTATCAAGATTATATTTTGCAGTGCATCCTGCATCACCAGTGTTTATTTAAAACAAAACATGGATTTTCTTCGCAGTTTCATTAGGGACCAGTCCTTATTTATCGCCTGGGGTGGGAGGGGGTGGGGAGTTTGGAGGATTCTGTATTATGAACAATATAAAATATCCGATCCATCGTCAAAGTATGGCTATTGTTTCAGCACCCCCATGACTGGTACCATTCCAAGTACACTTCCCCACCCCCCCCCCCCCCCCCCCCCCCCCCACGTGTCTCTCATACATGTTTTGTGATATAAATTACTTGCATGTTTTTAACACGTTGCGGCATGCACCACTGAAAAACAATTTATCAGTTACGAACTGCATCGAACACACTTCCACCTTTGTCACTCTCGACAGCACTATCGCCGTCTTCTCCCTCTTCCACTTCCTCTTTCGGGGGTCTCGAAAACAAATATGGGGTGGCTCCATTTTCAAAGGGTTTACAGTATTCTTTCCAGTTACCCATTCGTACACCCTATTGACAGAAATGGTACTCTTTCGTGTACCATCGATTGGAGATAATGTACCCCTTTTCACAAACCTACAGAAAGGATACTGCATCTCTTTCCTTCATTTTTTAGTTGAAAACCCTCTTAAAGTACTTTAAACGACACGACGATTCGGTGTGTCTGTTTGAGATGTTTTGAAAGGTCCTTGTTAAAACCTAAATGACAGTTTACCTACACTTCTGTATACTTCAACTTGTGAAATCCCTACCCTTTCATATACCTACAGCCTGAAAAAGGTACTCCTTTCGGGCGGAGACTGGCCGAATAGTGAGTACCCTCCGGCTCCATGACGTTGCTCATATCTTCTCTATACTCTTCCCTATCTTTGCTAGTCCATGTTCTTCTAAATAAATGTCGAGTTCGTTACCTTATCCTCAATCTCACCGAGGACATTGCTGAAACCAGTAAAGAGATTCTTTCTTCGAGTTGGCTTATCATAAAAAACCCCTTTACTCAACAGGGTAGGGAACAAAACAAACTACATTTACTTAAAAGAAAACTGTGTTTTTCATTTCTTTTTTCGTATAATTGTTTTGATAAAATTATATTAAATGTAACAGTTACAAATGACACTTGTATGTTTATAAAGTGAGATAACAAAAAAGCTAAACAGGAAGGATTATCTCATTTTCATAACCCCAACCCCTGCTCGCACAGCTCTACCCGAATGAACCCCCCCCCCTCACTCCTCCCAAAATCAAGTAAACCCCCAAATCCTCCCCCACCCCGCCAAGCGATAAACAATGACTACTCACTTGTGTAAATGCATTTTTAAAACTAAAAGGGTCATAAAGTATTTTTCCGTGACAATGGAATTGCTATCGAGCTGGCAAAATAGCTGCTGTCATTTTTTACAACAATTAGCTGAATGTATCAGTTCATTTATTTGATAAATACTCCTTCAGATTCTTCTAAGTAGGTCAAATAATAGGATCAGTGACCTTGAAAAGCATTAATACTTCAACTGTTGTTGAGTATTATTGAACTCGATTTGGGTAAAGTTAACTATAACAGAACGTTTTTACAGATGACATAGACATTAACAACGCTTATTAAACCATCTTCAGAGTGCATTACCTTCCAGGGAAGGCAGCCCACCAAAATACTTAATCGATGGAAAAATAGCAAACTGATTCCCAGAGTTAGAGCTGTGGAGAAAAGAAGTGAAACAACACGATCGAAAGTGGAGAAAACGCACATGGAGCAAGCGTTTCACAGGTATACCCGTTCTATCTAGATATAGCATGTGCACGATTCGCTTTTGTTCATGGGTAGTGGTCCAGATGGCTAATACCGGGGCAGAAGGCGAACAAACACTTAAATATATCTTGGAATTTCGAGTGTGGGAAGAGCGACGAGATCTATAGACAGAGCGGGGTTTTGTTTCTATTCTTTTTGGTAGTGTTTGCGTGAAAAAAAAAGTTGAAGGAAATCGCTTACTAGCTGTCATGTTTCAACGCTAATAAAAATTAAAGAGTCAACACAGATTTTTTGTATCCGTTTTCTTGTAAAAGGGTACTAATTGTAGCGTCCATTTAACGAAGTATACCAGGGATTGTAAAAATGGAAATGGCTGGCTTTCGCTTCCACCGACATTAACTGACAAGACGCTGAGAAGTTCTTGTCTTTCCCGGAGTTTAAGGAACGCTTTGACACTAAAACAAATTTTCTTACTTATCATGGTGTCGTATTGTGCATAAAATCTGTAAGAAATGACACAAAAAAAAAAACAATACGTAAAAAACAAAAACTAAGCACCTTTGTTGACAACTTCACAAAAGTTTCTAAGCCCAATAGAATCGCATATGAAAAGCTAGTCAGCGATAAACAAAAAAGCCCTACGAAAAGCCAAGAGAAGTGGTGTGTTGACTGCAGTCTAGCTAGAATGCTCAGAAGAAATTAACTGGGTGATGGCTTACAGACTCCCTTTCTGCAGCACAAAAGCTACCAAATTAATAATTTTTCAGTTTAAACTACTTCATAGAAGACTGGCGACAAATGACTTTCTTAAGAAAAAATCGGCTTAAGAGAAAACGATATCTGTACCTTTTGTGGAACTGTGAAAGAGTCCCTTATACATTTATTCTGGACCTGTAGCAAGACTTTTTGTTTCTGGCAGGACTTTATGAAATGGTTGGCTCAAAATCAAATAATGTTGAAATCCAACACACTTGCCCCCGCTATAATCATTGGTCTAAGGTCGGATACCCTTTTCCACACAAAACAATACTTCTACTTTCTTGTGGCCAGGTATTTCATATGGACCTGCAGAACAAAAGAAGTAAACCCCAAAATAGAAGGATTTCCAGGCTTCCCTTGTACCCCCATAAAACACAGTTTTCACTGGAAAAAGGAAAAGCCATGCATGCCTGAAAAATTAGATCTTTTGTGTGAATATTGATGGTACTTCTGTTTTTTTTTTCTTTTTTTCCTTTGTAACGTGATGTAAATAAAAGCTGTTAATAAAAAAAACTTCACCTATACCAACACAGTTTACAAAGCACATAGCACATCAATTCTTAAGAACACTTTATCGTTGAACAGTTTATCTTTCTTTTAAAGTTAGTTTTGATTATGATTAAAAAACAACTAAACTAGAATTCATATTTGCAGGAAACATACAGACAGTACACCTTTTAAGGAAAAGAGATCATCTAATTCTTCAAAAGCATTCAGTTGTTGTCAGAATGTTAAGTTTATTTCTCAGCCAGGCACGAGGAAGGATGTTTTAGTAAAAAATCCTCAGAACGTCCACTTTGCTAAGAAAATCATAGTTGGATCCCAGTTTCGAAAACTTTTAAAAGCACTTTATAGAGATCATTCCAGAGATGCTCAAGCTATCAAAAAAAAAATAAGCGATGGACATTTCCAGCTGTCGGGATCAAAAGGAGAGGAGGACGACGAAAAGGTCAGCATATTTAACATAGAAGGCAAACCTGATGCCTCCAAAAACAAAACCATAATCGAACTTCGGGCTGCAATACTCAAGCTTTTGGATAAAGTGGTGAAAAAAGCTAAATCAACACACATTGCTAAGCAAAGAGCAAATAAACAAGACTCTTCAAGTCAGTTGCCCGAAAAAAACAATCAGTTTAGCAAAACTGCCAAGACAGAAATACAAGAAAGTTAGCAATACGTA
>NW_027556976.1:0-7491 GCF_052425735.1 Oculina patagonica
CGTTGAAGTACAATCAATACCAGGCTCCTATCGCGTCGAGCCCGAGCGAGTGTTGCTCGAAGGCCATACGAAAGTTTCCGAACATGTTCGAACGTAAGTTTCCCAAGATTTCCGAGGAACATCCGAAGACGATTCAACTTTCGGCCCATTACAACAACTCGTCAGCAAACGTGACAACATCGATATCTTCACGGATCAGTGAAAGAAATCCTTGTAATTCAATGTTTTTTTATATACTTCTTTTGAAGTGAAATTGCATGGGACTGCTTAGAAATCTTACCTTAAAGGGGAAATTAGCATATATTTGGAGAAATTATCTTGATAAAAAGCACCGTTTTGGATTTTTTTTTTTTTTTTTTGGGGGGGGGGGGGCAATTTTCGAGAACCCTTTTTTCGTCAAAAGCAACTGTTCTGGTTTTTTGGAGCAACTTGAAGAACGCGAGCTTAAGAGCTTGGGTTGCCTGTGATTTAGTCACGTGATCAAAATTTTCTCTCCCCGCCCCAGTGCACTCGCATATTTCCACTCTGTAGCTGCCATATTGTTTTGCTGTGTTTTGTTCTTAGTGAAAGTGGCATAAGAATCTCGACACTACAGTGGATGTTTTGGAATGCTACCGAGACCTTTATATTTCCCCTATCAGAGCAGTTATTCAAGGCGACGGCCCAGAAATCGCAGGAGTTCGCGTCGCCCAAAGCCAGAATACGAGCGTAACATTGTTTCCGCATTTTTCGCTCTTGCATCGGCGGTGCTCCTTGCAATCGCTGAAGCTGAACCAAAATGGCTTCACATCGTCAGTGGAAAGTGCGAAGGAAAGTACATTGGCATGTATAAAGTTATTGCATATAGACATCCAGAGAAATTGAGTAAGTTTGGTGTTCTGCTGTTTATTTTGGTTTGAGTTATGGTGAAGCCTAAATAAGTTCTAACTCGCTCTTATGACGTCTTGTACAAACTTGATCGCAGTTATCAATACATCACGTTTGAATTTAACATGTTTATACATCCTGTATTGCTAAAGGAAGCATATTTTCGTAACAACTAGTATTTAGAAAATACATTATTCGAAAACAACGTGGTCTATTGTCGCTATTATCGTATCGTGGTGACTAGCGTTAACAAACGTATGTTTATTTTTTATTTCCCGGAAATTTAATGCTTTTCTTTAGCATAAGTTTATTTGATGAATGATTAGCTTAGACTTCCTTTCTCTAACAAGCGGAGGGATTGCCAATATTAAATGACATTAACCTCCTTCCCTGTCTTAACCATGACAGTGCAGTGACAGATTGTTTCAAAAGAATTTTGCCATCATAACTGTATTTATATGCAAATATTCAAATTAATGATATCAGATACTCTGTTTACAGTTGATCAACCTCTGTGTGTCACGGTAGACTAGGGTTATAGCTCTTTATTCTTGACAGAACTGTAGTAATTTAGGTGGAAATCAGCTCGCCATCTCCATTCGATTATCGAGGGACTTATAAATTGACTGGTAGTAGGCATAAGCCAGTAGGATAATTGACACATGCCAACCCTCCAGGTTAAGACCATTTTAGTCGCCATGGTGACTAACATTTTGGAGCTGGCGACTAAATTGGAATTAAAGTCGCCAGCCTGGCGACTAAAATATTTTTTTTATTGAGAAGAAGGATTGAAAGCGTCTGCCTTATTTAGCGACTTAAATTTTTCAATGGCGACCTAACTTGAGCAGTCGGTGGCCAAATAGCCACTAAGGGCATCATTTCGATTGTAGACTTACTAGTTGAATCGGGCAACTTTTTAACCTTCCAGGAGTTTTCCGGTATTTACTCATGTCAAACCAACTTTCTTCAATATTTCCAAGTGATCAGTGCTATTCCAAAGCACCTCCTGTCAATAGCCAAAGAGTCCAACACCTCTAACAAAAACTTTTTTACCATTAATGACAACACTTTCCAGTTGGATGATTCTACACAAATTAATTTTGAAAAGGCAAGGTCAAGAGATTTCTACAAACTGTTCACCTCCAAAACTCATACTCAGGATCACACTGGCCCCAAGCGCTGGAGTGAAAACCTATCGCTAACTAAGGACTCCTGGAGTAAGATTTTCAAGTCACTCAAATACGTGTGTAAGGACATTAAGCTAAAGGAGTTTCAATTTAAATTTATCCATAGAGTTGTAGTAACGAAGAAAGAATTATTCAGATTTGGCATCACAACCGATGATGAATGCCTGTATTGTGGGGATAAAGACTCTATTGAACACACTTTTGTTGAATGCCCATTTACTAGAACCTTTGTCAAAAAAGGCTTGCAGTGGTTTAATGAAACAAACTCTTGTCAGATTTGTCCCACCAACGAGGAATTCTTGTTCGGTATTATCTCTAGCATCCATGAAACGACAATAAAGAAAAAATTTAATTACACCACCTTAGCTATGCGCCATTACATATATTCAAACAAAGTAAATAACAAGGCCATCTACATTCAGGAATTTATAAATAAGGTACTCATTAATTATAAATTTGAAAACATCATTTAATCATTTAATTAACTAATATTCTACTGAATAGTCGCCTCTGCCCCATCATTTATAATATAGCAAGAACAATAATAGTGTTAAGTATTATTAAATAGAAATTGGGTTCATTAAAATAGAATTGTACGCAAATACAAAGCTGAGTGTCAAATAATTGTATTATTAATGATAGTAAGGGCTAAAATTTGTAAAAAATTGTAAACAATGTCTGCAATTGTAACACTGTTTTGTTCCCTCGCGAACATTATCAACTGTATGTTGTACTTTAGTTTGTTTGCTACCAGTGCCTATTTCTGTTATTTACTGATTTATTTATTTCTTTTCCTTTGTATTTTTCTGTTGCATATGTAACAATAAAGTTTATTAAAAATAAATAATAAAAAAAATAAACATGGAGGGTTGCATGCCTGTCTTTTTTATTCGGCCCACATCCCCCATCAAGGTAAAAGCCAAAAATGTCATCTTATATGTTTTTAAATATGATTTTCAGTCCTAATTAAGACTGTATTGTGTACTTCCACCTTGTGTGTTTGTCAGTTAAAAGGGGGCCTCTGCAGATATCACCCAGAGGCATGCAAAATGAAAAAAATATATATTTTAAGTTCTCAAACTTAGCCAGAATGTAGTTCTGATGGAACAATTGCTAAAAGAAATACTCTATGTTCAATCAGATTTTTCTTTAAGGTGAACAGTGAAGATGACAGTTTGACAGCTCTTGTGCCCAGGGGGGTAAGCGGGATTTCAAGTGATGGGGATGATCCAAGGATTTTTTGGGGTTTGAATAAAAATAAAACATGTTGGACTTAGAAAAAAGTGGAATTTAAACATTCTAAATAATTGTTATCAGAACTGAAAATGTACAATCTGAGGGACACAGAGGGCATTTTAAATCATGATTCCAAACTGTGCAGTTAGCAGGAATAATTCCCGATAATTATTATCGGTATAGTGCAGCTTGTAAGGTGTTCTCTATAATCTTTTTAATCATTTTCTTTTGTTGTTTACAGCGTCATATTGTTATACAAAAACCATTGTCCTTCTCCTGCGAGTGGTTGTGGCACTGGGTTGTGCAGGAATTGTGTGTGGCATGTTTGCGTGTTTGCTGGATTTGTGTGGCACAACCAACAGATGCCTAAAGGTTGTCAAAGATTATTCTATTGGAAATGTCATGACAGGTAAGGTTTAATGAATCCCTTTGCATTAAGCCTGGGCCAAACCAGGATGAGAGTTGACTCTCATGAGTCAGAGAGTTTGCACTTTTCTGGAAAATGTAATTTCTTACGTTTGAATGAATGAATTAGTTGGAAATTAATATTCTGACAGCACTTTTCAGAGGGTCGCGGGTTGTTATGGGATGTTCATGGAATATATAGGTTTTGGCGGAAGATTTAGGTCATTCTAGGTCGGTCAGTCCTCAGCGTCCTTGCTTTGTTTTTTGTTTTAAGTATTTTCGCTCAGCTTTTGTTCATAATTGTAAAATGTGTTTAGTGTATTAATTGCACCCTTTCCTCGGGGTCTCATGCTGCTGCATTAGATGAGGAATACGTTTCCACATATTTTTGGCCACTTAAAGTGTGTTTTTTCGACTTTTTTGCTTGTTTACAAGCAAAATGAAGGAGAATAGCAGTTAAGTGGGGTAATCTGGAACCGGAAGGAACCACATTCTTTTTAACTCTCAAGGGACTGTTTTAATTTCTCAAGGGAATACTTTCCGCTGTGGATGATCAAAGCGCGTGACTTGTAAAGTGTCACTATATAGTTGTGCTTCAGCACTTCCGTTCTTGTAGAAAAAACATGACTTGTCAAATTTACAAACATTATATAACAAGAAGCTCTTAGAGCTTAAAACTGCGCTGGTCACGTGACCACCCTAAGGGAGCCATGGCGGGGGAATGAAAAAAAGATAACTAAAAAATATTGAACAGCTTGAAGTGAAATGGGGAAAAAATAAAATAAATAAATAAATAAAAAATTCCACATCCTGACAGTGGAAAAAAAAAGCCTTTGCCATAAAAGTTGACCCCCCCCCCCCCCCCTTACCCTAACCCGCCTCAAACAAATTATGGTCGCCCTAAAAAAAACAAACCCCGAATATTGATTTCATTACGTCTGGCGTCTGGCTTCAGGCCAGGAACGTAAGTATCCGTGAGAATTTCGATAGTATTCTCTCTTTGCACAGAATAATCTCGTTCCCAGATCTCGTGGGCGAAGCCGAAGGCGAGATCTGGTCAAATCCGATTTGCACCACGTGATTGCCTGTCAGGCATGCCCTAGACAATTCTAAGAAAATGGCAATCAAATGAATATCCAATCCTCAACCAAATGAATAACGAATGCTTTACCATTCTCGTCTTTCCTGGAATAATATCTAGCAGAGTATTTTACTAAAGAATTAAGCAGAAGGCAATCATGAAAGCTTTAGGTCGGGTTAAAAATATTTATTTGATTTAAAAAAATTGTTCATTTGGCGGCGAGACATGTCTAGATTTTATGCAAATTTGATCCGGTCACGTAATCAAACATAAATATTCTTACGGCGGATTCTCTGTTTTTAAACATCGTTATTCGTCAGAAATAGCTTTATAATGCTACAAACAACTAAAACGAAATCTTCTTGTCTTTTGAGGCCGACTGTAAACAACAAAACGTCTCAAAAACGAATATATTATGATTGCGTGCATGATCTATAATTTGCATAAAAAACAGACATTGAATTCCCTTGGGGCCGCATTCGCACGTTCAAATTTTAGCGCTGTGACAGCCATGCTTTGAAACAGCCAATCAAAAAATTGAACTTTCTAACTTGGCCAGACTGCGAGACCTGGGGAGACCTGCGAGATGTGGGAACGAGATTATGCGCAGAACTGAAATTTTGCCCAATGACAATGTTTCCCAATCTAGTTTCTAGACTGTTAGTATTATTTTTGAATCTCTTAAACAATTCAAAATTTTTTGCCCCTCTTTCTGTATTACAATAGACGGTTGTTAAAATGTAGCGAGTGACAAACATGATGATAAAAAAGACACCTTGTGTGACATTTCATGGTTGACTAGTTCCAGCTGCGATTAATTATTTTTTCTTTTATGCAAATTATGGCCGGATTCCCACGCGTGGATGCTGAAGCCGTTTTTAGCACAGAGGGTATTCCCCTAGCCTACCAAATGACGTAAGCGGTACAAGTCAGGGCATGTTTGTGAAGGGAATTTTTCTTCATATCTTTAAAATCCTTTCAATAACACAGCCTAAAAATAGATTACGCTTAAAAGAGAAATACTTTGCAATAAATTTGTTTAATAAAGACCAAAGGATTCGCAAAGATTTGAAAGGTAGCTTATAATAGCTTTAAAACATTACGTGACTCGAGGTCTAGCCGATCGAAAGTGAAACTTGTCATGTCAGCACATTCTTTTCCACCAACGTAATGGTATCTATTCACAGATTCTGGCCCGCTGAATTACATTTCTCTTTGAAAGCGTGGAAATTTAGTATTTTTCATGAGTCAAAGGCTTCAAATTCGAATATTTCACACTAAACATTCTTTGTAAAGACAAAGAATAACCATTTGTTTCCATTTGTTACTGATTTATAGCTTCTAAACATCGCGTGACATAACCTCGACCAAGTGGAGGTCTGCGTCTGGTCACCGACAAAACTAAAAAAAAAAATAATAATAATAATAATAATAAGAAACCCCGTGCAGAGCAAGAACTGCGCAGCGCAGTTAACAATCAAAAACGTGAGTAGCCCAAATCTTACGTCACATAACCAATTAAGAATGTAAGGGGTTCAGCGCCCGAAGGCAACGAAGTTTAAAACAATTAAGAACGCAATTTGTACTGGTACAAGTCTTTTGTCAAATTTACAAACTTTATATAACAATTAAAAACGTGAGTAGCCCAAATCTGGTACAAGTCTTTCACACACTAAAACTTTAATTTCTCAAGGGAATACTTTCCGCTGTGGGTGATCAAAGCGCGTGACTTGTATTAAAGTGCCACTCTATAGTTGTGCTTCAACACTTCCGTTCTTGTAGAAAAAAAACGTGACTTGTCAAATTTACAAACATTATATAACAATTGAAAACGTGAGTAGCCCAAATCTTACGTGACATAACCAATTAAGAATGTAAGGGGTTCAGCGATCGAAGGCAACGAAGTTTAAAACGATTAAGAATGCAATTTGTACTGGTACAAGTCTTTAGGCGCTAATATTAATTTAACCTAAAATGATTAACAACGCAAATTTGTACTGGTACAAGTCTTTCACACACTAAAACGTTACTTATAGTTAACCAAAGGGAACTTATTTCGTGACAATTGATTATTTCTGCTGAGTTGCACAATTTAGAATTGCAACATCATTAAATGTGTTAAGTGATATTTACAAGTGTTTTTGTAGCCTGTTGTGAAATCACTTCCGGTGGAAGCAGTAAACGCTAAACGTTTTTGCTTCTGTTCAGAAGTTAATGCATCTCCATTAGAAAAATAAACAGCAACTGTTTTACTGGAAATGTAGTCGTTAGAAATGGCATGTGTAGCCGTAAGGTAACGAATAACGTGAGGAGAAGCGGCTTTTGGTAATATCCAAACGAAAATTTACTTCTCAATGTGGGGTTAAGATTGCGTGACGAGACAAAAGGTAACTCTGTCGTGCGTAACCTTTATCGGGAACCCTGCATTAAGCCGAGTAGAAATCTTTCTAACTCGAAAGGAAACAACTATTTTGATTTAAGGCAAACTTCAAAGTTTACCATTTTTAACCAAGCCAAAGTATATGAGTCGCAAAGCTCCCAGCCGTCGTGACTGACAAATACAGCATTTCCTCCGCGAAAATAAAAAAAATGCTTGAACTGAAGGACGTTTGAATTCTTCCATGATATGTTCGAACAACAATGCCCAGGATAAACCTTCTACTCATACTAACTTCATGCAAAAAAGTCGATATCTCGAAGAGATCTTTGATTAGT
>NW_027556977.1:0-7486 GCF_052425735.1 Oculina patagonica
TGGTTACGTGTGTTCATGCAACTAGCCAATAGAAACATTGCGATTACGTCAGCCATGCATAGTGTAGGAGCGCAAAACAAAAGATGTGCACTGTCATGGACCTTCCAACCTAAATCTTGGCCTCTTTGTTTGCACCTTTGATGTTTGCTGGGCATCTAAACATTTCCGTCTATTAACTTTGCACTTGACGACGCCTTCCAGCCACATACTAATACTGCACTTTCAGCCTCCCATAAGCAGACATCTCCTAAAAACTCGCTTTTTTCTGGTCACAAAAGTTTACGTTTATGGTCTGCATACAGTTCAATGCTAGACGAAATATTCCTCTAGAGCGGCTTTCACTTGCGCGTCGAAAAGTCGGCAGATGATTCGCGTTTGCTTTGGTTTTGCATTGCTACAAGTGATTGGTTTAAAATAAACTCGCGCCACTTTCTCGACCAATTAGAAGTCAAAGCAAAACCAATCACACACGTTTTCCCGCGCTTCATGCCGGCTACATATGTTTGCTTCGAGTTTTGCCAAAACTCGAAGCAAACATATGGTTTTCTGGATTGTTTCTGTTCTTTTCGATTGACCAGAGTGATAACTTTGGTTATGGTTTTATGACACTCAATCGAAAATCGCTCTAATATGACAGAATTATAGAAAGAGAAAGGGATATCTTCTCACATGGTGCTTTGTTGTGTTCATGTCGTGTCATGTCTTGTTGCTCGGGAAAAAGACCAACTAAAGACATGTCACTCATATCCAAAATTTTCATCGTAAGATTTTCTATCAACAGGAAACAAAACACAAGATTGACATTCAGTTAGAATTAATATATGCTATTTGTAAAACTTTTTGTAAAAAAAAATAATGAGGAAATAAACAGAAGTGGATTTTGAACCGAAAGTTAAGTAATATTAGGACGACTTACTCGAAATCAACTTAATATATAAAACTTTACAGAATATTAGAGACAAAAAGGAACTTCTTTCTCTTAAAATGGCTTTTTAATACCTTTGTAACAAATGGACTAGTTGATAGTCGTACAGGACCTGGAATCTGTTTTTCGAAATTATGGCACGATGTGTGGCTGAATAAACAGAAAAAATCCTCTGGTGCCGTTGCTTTTTTGTATTTCGATTTTGAGATTCACAGGGGTTGTGCATGATCAATACTTAAACCGAAATTAAAATAATTTGGATGTTCGAAGATGATGTAGAGAATAATTTTATGCTGCTCTAAGCCTGCGCGGAGGGTCATCTCTGGGGTGTGTGACGGGTGTGTGTGCGTGTGGGGGGGCCTTGCAAAAGAGTCGGCGAGCGAAGCAAGCAGGTGGGGAGCCTGTGGGAAAGTGCCCTAACATGAAAGCTATTTTAGGGCCTCCGATTCCAAAGGCATCTATTTGTTCCTGTAGACCTTATCACTTGGCCCAACAAATCAAAACGCTCGCTATTCTTGAAAAAAGTGGGGCTGTAAGGGTCGCTTAACCCCAGGGGTCTTGGGCACACTCCTTGAGGGGAGGGTGTGAAAACCCCTTCATACCTGCGGGCCCTGGATCGGACTATGTTAGGCAGAAGCTTCAAAAATTTCTAGCAAAAGATTTGAAAACAGTTTTTAGTCCTTTCTTATGTCAGTTGCCATAGATTAAAATAGTAGGAATTCACGGGGAACCCATTTAAGAGATCGCGTGACTGACAAGGACTGCATGCCACCTGATCTGCTACACGGCATGATAATATGAAATTTCCTACATAATTGACAATTTAATGCACCTTCTCTTCTTACCTGATTTTCACGGTGTTATATCTCGCAACACCTCGAAAGCATGGCCGAGCAAGCAACTAGTGGAAGACTTGTAGCAATCGCTGTGGACCCGAGCGACTACAGTGAAAAGGCATTCGACTGTGAGTCCGTGCATGAAATTATTGACTTCAGTATTTTATTTTACGTGCAGAACACTTCTATAAAATATCAGTTTTCAGTTGCTCATGTTGGCCCAGCTGTCGACTGCTGTGTTTTGACATAGCAGTCCAGTGTTTACAGCTTCAGAAGGACTCTTTTATGACTTTTTTATCACCAGAATAACAGAATTAAGTTTTGCCTTTGTGATTTAAATTAGCCTCACTCTTGCACAAAACAAAATCGCGTGATCGAAGTCCGTGCTTTTCAGTGCGTGAGAATCGGCACGCACGGTCTTCTCAACAATATTACATACTTCTTTTCAAAAGAACAATTTTAATTATATAGTTTTGCTAATAAGAGGACTATTTTGAACCCGCCTTAGATGTCGATATAAAACGACACGATATCTGCGATTCTTCAAATTAAAATTTAAGTCGATCCGTCACATTTTTTTTTTCTCTTTTAGGCTTTTACTGTTACGCGTTCGCCGATTAGAAATTGTTTCTTGTCGACACTGTTTAAATCGGCTTAGATGTCTGTTCATTTTTGTAGGGTTCATGGCAAATGTCCACCACGAAGGAGATCGAGTGCTCGTTATTCATTCGCATGAAATACACCCCCCGGCTTTGCCTCGTAAGTATAACGAATATACACATATAATAAAAACATGGGGTAAGGGGACAAGGTTTCAGAGAGGGGAAGGGGGAAAATAATGATCTTTTTGGCCGAAATAAGCAATTCCTTCTGGTATTCTTTAAAATCGAAACTGCAAGACTATTCCACTCCCAGGCAGCTATCTGAGTCATCTCAGGTCCAACTTTTTTCGAACCTCCCAAATGAGAATCAAGACAACCCCCAGCCCCCTATCCCCTTACATTTCTTTCAGTGAAATTTAAAAATGGTAAGGTTATAATAATAATAATCAATTTATTTTGCGAGGGTGACACTTAACAGTAAACACTGATGAACTCGTGGCCCTCTAAGGTTAAGGTTGTGAATTATAGTTAAATTATAGTTAAATACCCTCTAAGATTAAGGTTGTGAATTATAGTTAAATTCTCCCTAAATTGAATTTCACAGCAGCCAAAAAATCATTTTTTTTTATCTTTCTTAAGGACAGGGGGAGGGGTGTGGCCCAGAGGAGGTGCAAACTCACCACTGGAGCAGTTTACACCCTCAAACCAATATTTATAGAATAAGAAAAGTTATACACCCTTTTTACTCCTCTTTGCAGACATGATGGCTACTGAGGAATGGAAGCGAGAGATTGTAAGACATGAAAATACCATTAAAGAACTGGAGAAGAGATATGAACAAAAATGTAAAGCCTTGAAGGTAAACTATAAATCTTTCACTTGTAAAGAGTAGGTTAGCAGCTCCCCTAAGGTCCTGGGAACTCCACCTTATCTCCAGAACAAATAGAGGTCCAAAGGGCCGAGAAAAGTTTTTTTCAAGAGCGCCCCCCTCCCCCCACCCCCCCCTTTACTTATTATAGGATCTGGATGATTGGGCCCCCCTTATCTGAAGGTCTGGATCCTGGATCCACCACTGGTAATACAGTCATTACACCTAATTGCAATAAGGTTGTCATAGAAAAAAGGAAAAAGAAAAAAAGTTAAATAGGAATTAATTAAGCGCTGCATGAAATTTATTCGTACAAATGGCCTTAGAAGGCCTCAAAATACGAATAAATCAATTTATCTTGTTACAGCAAAAAAGTGGACCCAAAGTGTGAAGACAAAAACTCGTGAGTTTTCTAAAAATGTTATCAGTTATAAAACTACGCTAATTAATTCCTATTTACCTTTTTCTAATTTCTTTTTTTCTATGACAACGTTATTGCAATTAGGTGTATATCAGCTGACCAACTAAAAATCTATGTTTCACTTTCTAGTTGCCAGCAAAGATAATTGTAGAGTCTGGCCCCCCTGGACAAGAAATCTGTAAAGTCGCCACAAAGGAGGGCGCCACCTTTATTGTGATAGGCAGTCGTGGGGCAGGAACTGTTCGTCGTACCATATTAGGAAGTGTGAGTGACTACGTCATTCACCATGCTCACATACCAGTGATTGTGGTACCAAAGGAGTAGGACTCACTACCCGCCTACTGGATGTAGCCAGGCAGCATTATAAAGCCTGCTTTAATGGAATTATTGTTCAGTTTGAATTTATTTGAAATTAAAGGTGAAAAAAAAAAAACTGAGAAAATGACAGACTACAATATATTTCCTTATTTAGGGATTACCGGTACATTGCAGCTCCGGCGCGTCTATCCCCGAGTTTGGCAAGATTTCCGGATAACCCCATACTTTATGCATACAATTTTGTGGCTTTCCAGGTTTGTTTTAATTAGGACCGTGCAGAGTCTTTGACCCCCCCCCCCCCCCTTCCTGGGACTGTGGTTCGTATATGATGAAAATATGGAATAATTTGTATGCATAATTAAGTATGGGGCTCTACGGAAATCTTAACCCCAGTTTTCGCGCGGCAATTTTTCCACACGCGTTATTTTTATTTTTTATTTTTATTTTTTGCTTCACGATCTACGGACTTAGAACAATAGAGAGACTGCTCGTGATTAGAATCAATTTTGAACACATTTTTGACTGAGATCGTACTAATTTTCATATAAATACTACCAGTATTCAATACACGTGGCAGTGGAATGTATTAAAATTTATGTCGAAATTCAAGAAGTGAACTTGTTTCTGATCACCAGCTGCGACTGGGGTCAGCTAGCTGCGGTCTGCACTAGCATCCCACAAACTGAATTATCCTCACATGTCATTTGCAGACAAAACCTGATTATTTGAACCAAAGAACGACCAGTCAAGTCTTCTTATTTCTACCCCTCGTGCTTAGCATATTTCGGCGTATATTTCAAATATTTCACTACGTGCAACTTGTCACGCATTCGGTCACGCCTCAATGAAGGCATGCCATTGGCTGGGAATCAAATCACTTGTTCTCCTTCATCGATTTCGGGTGTAAGCTCATTGAAAACATGGCGAGTTCAGCAGGCAGAGTTGTGTGTATTGCTGTGGATGGAAGCCAGCACAGTGAGAGAGCGTTTGACTGTAAGTAAAGCAAATCTTCTCTTACTGTAGCGTTCACTTTCACATAAACAGCCGCAGGAAAATTTAAAACAGAGCAATAATATTCAACCCAGATGAGTTGCCGTCCGGGGTCGATTTGTGAATGCTTTGTGTTGTGATATAAGCTTAGTAGTAAATGAAAGTTAATCTTATTTTCGGACAAATAGCAATGATTCGTTCAACGAATCATTTTCGTATATGATAAGCAAAGAGGAAATACGTATTACATTGAAAGATAAACTGATTTTTGCGATTCTTGGTTTGATATTTGGGATCGTACGATGTGGAAACGTCACACCATAATCCCGCGTGCACGGTTGTAGTTTATTTAATATCATTGAGTATTTACCGTGTCTAGAATAACATCGAATATCTTCATATCACTGCCAGAAGGGCAATGTGCGTATTTTGTAGGAAATCGGAATATTTTAAGCTGCAGTGAAGATGGCGTGTGAAAAGGTGTGAATTTGGCGCGTCGCTTTTCACGCCTCGCTCGTGCCCAACAAAGGAAGATCAATGAATTAATTTTGCCCTCTATCATTTACGGAAAGTCAGTTTACATCGTGCAGTATTTCCCTGTTTACTGCAATGGATGTTAATTTCACACGTAGCTCCATGCAATTAATTGATTATCTTGGCGGCGGCGCTTCACGCACAACACAAATACATGAAAGATCACGTGACCTCCTTGTTTTTACAAAAAGGGGGGGGGGGGACACGGGTGGACCCTGAACAACGCAAAAACGCAAAAATAATACACAAACACTGCATCACAGCAAGAAAATTTGACGAAACACCTCACTGCAATATAATCAATTTACTTATTAATGAAAACTTCGTAAGATAACAAATATAAACAAGTAAGCTCTGCATTTAAATGTTTAAATGTTTTTCAGTGTAAGTTGTTCAAGTCTGTTCTCCCAAGACAGAATTTGTTGAACAGACTAGCCAAGGGTCAAAGGGATTGGCTTTTTTAGCCCTCAGGATTTTTATGGGGGAAAGTGGATGTTAGCAAATATTGTTCGTCATCATCATCATCATCATCATTTTATTTGCCACTTTTGAAATTAATAAGTACAAAATTAATAGCTTATTAGTAGATAGGGCAAGGAGACCTCCAGGAAACCACCAGGCTTATAGGGGAGGCCACCTCAGGTTAGCAATATGTTACAATATATTATATAGTTATATAGTTATTGTTATTTTCTTTAGCTAAAATAATCAATGATTTTTAAACCTAACACAGTGTCATTGTCTATATTTTTAGTTTTAAAGTGGTTATTTTTATTTTATTGGTGGATTTAGGGGGTGGGATCTTCCCCTGCTGGGCCACCAACTGACTCACCCACCCCATGACTAACTGACCCAGCCCACCCACCCAATGAATAACACCCAGGATTTGCTCCAATCTGTCAATAAAACAGACAAGAACTGTTGGGGGATAGGGTTACAAATAGGTCGAATCTAAGATTTATGTACTAACCACTATGATTTTCGAGAAATTGTTTTTCATTTGTAGAGTATAAAGAACAAATACACGGTGAGGGAGATACATTGATTGTTGTTCACTCCCATGAGTTGCATCCTCCTGCTTTGCCTCGTAAGTCCTTTCCCCTTGATAGTCTTCCTTTTCAGTATTCTTTGTAGCACATCTGGAGGTGCATCAAGTATATTCATTTGTCCATTTAACCATGATCTATGCTTCCACTTTTTTCATTACTCATTCATTTGCCCATTCATTCATTTGATCCTTAATCCTTCCTTCCTTTCTTCCTTCCTTAATAATTTAAGCACTATGACTTTATTTAAGTGTCAAAAAAGAACAACAGTGCAACCACTAACTGGGGACACCTAACTTAAGTTTAAAGATAGCTACCTCTCAGTCACAATCTTAATATCATAGGTGACAAATTACTCCTTAATCTTGGCGCGAAATTTTAACGTTGATTTATAATTTCACATGTGAAATTATAAAATTGCCATAGCAACGTAGTAAGCGGCAAGATGGAGTCAGTAATAAAAGATGTTTTAAAACTTAAACTTTGTACATTTTCGTTTGAATTTTATCTTAGCCAGCTAGCCTTGGCCATGTAATCAAACTTTTGATGATATTTTATATTTCCAAACGTCAAAACGACTTCAACACTTAAACCAATTACCTAAATGCATCGAGCCGATTTTTGAGTGTTTTACACGGGCACCAGTTTCAGTTCATTCAAGACGAACTACGGTCATAATGTGAGAAATAATTGACAGTTGATTCATCTTTAAAACTTTTTGTCAACAGCAAAAAGGAATCTCTAAAAGGTTTTCTTCAAAGACTTAAACACTTGCGAGCTTGAGCAAAATGTATGCTTTCAACTTTTCAAAGCTCGGAGTTAGCGATGCAATATGCCAGTCAAAAACCTACGATTGAAAGTGTAATTTGTCACCTATGATATTAAAATGTAATCAAATGGTATACTCGTGAAATGAAATTATTTCCTAATTTTACTCGTCACCATT
>NW_027556978.1:0-7479 GCF_052425735.1 Oculina patagonica
TCTGTTTGACTCTTAATAACCCTACGTTTTGATTTTTGATAAAAATCTTTCAAGAGTTGAGAAATTTGCGATTCTGTGCAACGTGCCCATACATTGCTCTGTAATTATGTAAATCATCTCTGTGATTAAATAATTCTCGCTCGAATATTACACCTTTCATTCTAAAATTTGGCATGAAGTACCTTTTATGACTCTTAATAACCCTACATTTTTGTTTTTGGTGTGGATCTTTCAAGACTTGAGAAATAAGCAATTCTGTGCAACGTGCCCATACATTGCTCTGTAATTGCATAAATTTAAATCATTCGCTACGCTTGAATATTATTGCAACATGCAGTGCAGAAATTTGGTGGAAATTATCTCTGTACGACAAACTAAAACAAAGCGATTTTTTAGTGTTTTGCTTACTCATAACCGAGTAATTAAACATGTTCTTTTAAAGCGCGTCCAAATATAATATCAGTTAAAATATACAAAACAAAATATTTTGTACCATACAAAGTTACGATAGCTTAGTTGGTAGAAAACACTTCTACAGAAGTTGTGTATGCCTTGGTCGTTGGTTCAAATCCAAATGGAAGCCATTTTTTTCTTTTTTCTCTTTTTCTTTTTTAAAGTCAGTATGCCGTTTTATTTAAAAGTTTAAAGGCTGAACAAACACAACAGAAATTTTTATATTTCAGTATGTTGAGATCGAACGCCAGCTATTTCAGTGAGACTTCAACCGCTGATGTCAAGAGAATTGGAACGCTTGTAGTGCAGAAAAAAAAAACACCACCGAGAAATCAAGCTATGCGAGCGAAATGTTCGTTCGTATATCTTTATCTTAATTTTGCTGGGCAAATGTCCCAAGTGTGTGCGTCCAACAAAAATTGTACACAATTTGAATCCTTTGCTGACTAGCAAGCTAGGAGCTACGTTGTTTGACATATAAGTGGTGTAGGGCCACTATCGTGCATGTTTAGAAAGTTAAAGACTATCGCACCTTTTAAATAAATATTAGCAAAATTTCATAAAAGTATGAGCGAAATTAAACATTTGAAAAAATAAACACACTTCTAAATTTCAAAGACATGTTTCGGACACTCCGTATCCATTATCAGTTTGAAGATGTTTCTTTCAAAATTTGACATTTACACGGGCACACGTCTCAAAGAGGATATCCCCCTCTGTATTGTCTCCGTGACACTCCCCGAATAAGTAGTACCGCTCTACTTTTCCTCTTTCATGGATGTGGCGTTCATGGTATTTTCTAACTACATGTAAACGGATGATCTCGGAGAGTCAATAACAGTGAAATAATGTTAAATGTTATAACCGACCACGAAAATCACAAAAAAATGATTGTCACTATCTTGTTTGTGCGGTTGCCCCTAGATAAATAAATAAATAAATAAAAATAAATAAATAAATTAATAAATGCAAAGACAGTAAATGGTAAGCTTAGTTATACTATAGAAAAAAATTGTTCTTTGTCCCATGCTTGTGACAAACTGAATACAAGGTACGTGTAATTAGTAAAGTAATGTAGTTTGTGATATCATTATGGTTATCATTACATATAAGGTAAAGTTAGCTCCAAAGAGATAAAAAGTTAAGGCTTTCTTGAGTAACAGGCGATAAACTACCAGTCAGAGCAGTTGAGTTTGTCAGACTTTTCTTCAGCCTTGTGAGACCTTACCATGCCTTACTGAATGTTTCACTAACACCTATTTAAATTAAATCGGTTAAAAGAATTGTTGTAACGCAAATCTTCAAGTATAAAATATTGAAGACGCTTCCATGTTGCTTTACAAAATTCTACCTCAATTTGCCCGTAGTTGCGGCTTTTATCTTTATGTCTCTCGCAAGGTATGCTAGTCCGGTACTTGAATAAAGAAAGTTACTAGTTATATCAAAGGAGCTACATCAAGGATGACGCATATTACAAAAGTTAGCCTAAATTTTTAAACTTTGCAATTGGTAATCCGTCGTGTTAATTTCCCTCAGTCTTAAAACAATCCTGCCTTAGAAATCCTTGCAGCAAACGGTTGTGTAATTTCAATTTAATTTGTTGTCTGTTTTGTTTTGGAAATACCTCTTAAGAAGGCTCACAACACTTTTGAGAACTATCCAGCTCTTAAACTTTGATGGGTCAATGTTACAAATAATTATCAGTTACTGCTACAAAACTGATATCAAACAAATGCCCAATCGTGGTGAACAAATTGTGGTTATTTTTCTGACGTCACTGGTAACCATAGCAACAGCATAACCTGTTAAAAACAGCAATAATAACAAGAAAATTCAAGCAGTTTGTAAGCGGGCAGTAAATGTTTGACCACTTTTTTCAGTTCTTTGGCTAGAAAGGCACGGCGCCACATAGTAATTTTTTTTAAGGAAAGCGAACACTTGAGAAACACACAAGTCATGATTAGCGTCGTCCGACGACTCAAGACCGAGTTTCTTTGCGTGAGTTGGAGTAGTGAACCATAGGCGTACGGGCTGGGGGAGGCAGGGGAAGCTGCAGCCCCCCAAATTTTGGGCAACTCAGATTTTTTGGGCAGCAAGAGAACTTTGGGCAAAGCCAGTTTTTAAAGAAGGTTTTTTCGAAGAGATAGATATTTTTTATTTTAGCCTGAAGTAAAGCCTAAAGCCAGAAAAATTCACATGAGACAGTGGTTGCTTAGCACATTTGTTGATATACATAATTGTAATTTTTTTTTACTGTTGGGCACTGTATTGCAAATATCTGTCACAGTTAAACACCTGATAAAGAAAGCTTCACCGCGTTGCTAAATTTTACAAAATCGACGGCGAGATTAACAATAACAACAACATCCTCTTTATTTCCTTTTCATTAAATTACAGAATTATTATATAAAAAATATATTGCTAAAGATAAGGGGTTCTGGCAACCCGAAATAACCACTAGGTAAAAAAATGCCGGGTTGTCAGTTTACAAATTCAGTAGTCAAATTTTGGCCGGACACACATACAAAATATAATATAGAATATAATATATACCTGAAAGTAAAGAAGAAATGAAGCTGAAATTACACGCGTAATCTATTACCTTAAATAAAAAATTCATAACTTTTGTATTTATTTGAATTCCATCAGATCCTAACTATGGTATTTATACAATCAGTCTTCAGCATTTTCAGCTACTTTGATTTACGTCTGCCTCGTCCCCAGGCGTCCTCGTCTTTGGTCGTGCACGGTTCGCTTGGTGTTGGGGGACTGACGTGCACGGTTCGCTTGGCGTTCTGGGCCTGATGCGGTCCTGTTCAGTTTCTTGGCAAAAATTAAGGATGAGCCGATACAGGTTTTTCAAAACGATACGATATGGATACGATATTTGCCTTTTTTCTCGATATCGATATCGATATCGATATTATGACGTCATTTCTGTCCTGACGTCATTGGTTTGTCACACGACCATACAAAGGACAGACCTGGCGTTATAAATGTTAGCCAAGAATGTTGATTTTGGTCTTTTCGGTTCACTGTTGCATCAGCAATGTGTGGACATTAAGTCAAGGCAAGAAAAATTCAAATATTGACAAGAACATCAATATTTCTTTGAGCAAAATCGCATTTTCAAACCTCACGTGCTGACCAGAAGACCGCAGGCTCAGGTCACGTGTGCAGTATCGAAAACGTATCGAAAGTGCGATATTTTTCGAAAGTATCGATACTTTTCAAAATTGTCAAAATATCGGTGTATCGAATATTTGGTATCGACTATCGAGTATCGGCCCATCCTTAGCAAAAATGTTCGGTTTCTCGTCAAAAGGCGTTTTAGCGCTTTTAACAAGTTTAACGGTCAAGAAATCAACACTGGGAGCTACGTGGAAGTTAGTACTGTCAATATGGGGATTTTGACGGCCTTTCGGATCGTTTTCGTTGCTCTATCGAGCCGATTCTTTTCAGCGTTCACTGAGGCTGGTTTCAGCAAAGCGGGGGTCCCCTTGCTTTAATCTAATGTTGGCGGGAAATCTCGCTCAAAATCAGCGATTTATCCGGAGAAATGGTATGAAATCTGAGCAGAAGATTGAACAGAGAAAATCCCACTTTGATTGCGAGAAGATCGTCAATGGCGGAGGGTAAAGAATCTCTGCCGTCGTTAGAAAATTAAATTTCTTTTTAGCTTCGAACTGAGGGTAAGTTTCGCTTCAATCGATGCCAGAGCTGGTTTGTTTCGTTTCTGAGCAGTGCTTAGCTTCCTTACATTTCGGTATACTTTTATTTGTACCTCTTGGCCGTTAAACTTCAGCTATAAAGTCTATAAGCAGCGCTCCAGAGAGAGCCGTTCAAGTGCTAACAAGTGTTTTATCAAATTAATGTTGTCCAACGTAGGAGATCTTATGAGAACATGACACATAAACAATTATAATGTGTGCTGATATTTTATTCTAGCTAGGTTAACCTCATAATTTACCTTTCTTGACAGAAAGTACAATTATTGAAATTTCAACTTTGCGTAGTTCTGTTTATTTTAGCACTTAATGTGTTAGTGACCAGAGGAGGCAGATCCTACTCAAAATTTCTTTTTACTGATTCAAGTGTTAATATCGAAATTACTCTCCGCTGATTAATTTGTGTGTTTCTCGTCACTGTACTGCTTGATAATGCATTGATACTGTAAGGAGAAATAAGGCTCTGGTCACTCTTTTGGAGGATTTAAGCAGGATAAGACTTTGACAAACTTGTAACAAAAAAAAATATAGTTTTTTCTAGTTGTAGTGTCACAGGGAGTGTTTTTTAAAAGGTGTTTTTAGAGAATGTGTGGCAAAACTTTATTCCTAAGGGTAACAAAACACTGGACTATGACAGACAGCAAAACTTAAATCATTTTTGCCGGCCTTAGAGTTTATGGCTGAGATAGTGTAGGAAAATAAATTGAGATGCCAGGCAATTTTACATCAAAGGATTTGTTACTGACTCTTAAATGCATTTCATGTGAACACGGCAACTCCTGGCTAACCATATTCAATTTGATTAAAATAAATAAACCGGCAAACCTGGAGTTGCCACTTTTTCCCCAGTCTGCTAATAGCCCACTGCCTCTAGCAGTCTTGGAAAACAATTAAAACACTTTAAATTTTGAATGTATGCTTTGCCTATCCTGCTGCTTTATACCCATGACAACAGCTGTTGTAAGAGAAAAAGATACCTTTTTTACATTTTTAAAAATAGTTTTAGTAGTACTGATTTTGCAAAACCATTCAGACATTTCCCTTCAATTTGCAAAAGTTATCTAGCCAGGAGGGTTTTACCTGCATGGCCTTAACCTACTGTGAATTTAAATAAGTTGTGCATGAGATAATCTGAGGATTACTGTTTGTACGACAATTTCCTTGGTGGTGCCCTTCATCTGATTATGATCTAGACATAATAGTTAGCCTTTTCCTGAAAATTAACTTTATTGATTTTCTAAAGTGATTTACTACCCTCTTCAACCCTCCATGTACAGTTCACCCCAGCTCCTTTTGTAATTAGTTTATATCAAGTCAGTGGGAGCATAACAAAGGCCTTTAGACACCAAATTTGCAAGCACAAAGTAAACATTTCTTTTCAGTGGCTAAAAAAGTAAAGAATTTTACAAATACATGTACTATTTTAAATTTGTAAAGAATTACAGGAGAGTGATAAAAAATTAAGAGGGGTTTGTTACTAGAGTTATTTAAAATAGAATGATGGTGGGCCTTGGATGTCCAAAGATACTAGCCTTGCATATTAATACATAAATATTTATGAGAAAAGTTATCTTTCCATTTTTACAAAGCAAGATTTCAAGATGATCTTAAATCATATACCGCACATGAACCATTCTAAAAACTTCATGAAAAGAGTGTCACATTCATCAGAAATGCTCTCTGCACCCCCAAATTAAAAGCCTGCATGGCATGGCATAGGGTACATTCCAAACAATTTAGTTGCATTCACAGCATAAATGGCAGACTCACTGCCACAATGCTTAACAAAAAAATGTGTATTTATCCTTAATAAATTGTGGTTTAATGGGAAAAAAAGTCACCTACTGGCAATCAATAAAAACATTGCATTGAAAAAAATTACAGTTATGATATCAAACATTTTTAATGTAATTTTTATTTTCAATTAATAAAACAACTATCAAAGGTTGTGCTTGATTACTGATAAGCAGATAATTAACATTTTATTGAAGTAAACCAGAGATAGTAGAAATGACATCCCAAAGACAGATGAATTGTTATTTGTATCGATGGATTCATACTGTTGTTGCATTATCTTTGTCGCGTCTGGCTTAAATGAGCGTCCATGGAATAACTAAAAGGCAACTAACTCTCGGGCTCTACGAAAAAAATTCTACACAAAACAATAATGGAAAGGATAACTAATTTTCTTGTCATTTACACTCGGATTTACAAGACAACTTCGATAAACGGAAATGAGTACCTGTCTCTCTTGGAGTTCGGAAAATGTCATTAGACATTTCAACGGCTCTTTGCCGTAAAGGATAAAAAGCTTTTTTAACTTCACAGAGTGCCTCGTATGCTCCTCCTGGCTCTTCTCAAGCTGAGCCGGGACATGAAGCGTGCGAAAATGGTGGTGAAGTCCGTCGTCTTAATAAGAATATTTTTCATAAAAGATGTGTCCAAGGCGCTCTGTGCTGTAAAAATGCTAAATAGACGGCTCTTTTGTTGTTTTTAAGGTCGCGCGGGACCCTTGCTCATTAATAAATTCATTAGCCAAATTTCTTGACGGAGTGCTATCTTATAAACCTTTAATTCACTACATTTTGAATATCGATTTCTCTAAAATTTAACAAGGATATTCGGGGATGATGGAATTACCTCATGATTGTCCTTATACTGAGAGATGACCGTTGTCTGTGATGTTACAAACCCTTAAAAGTTTAACTGCAGATAATGCGATTTTGTGTCCAAGTTTTCAGCTAGTACAGTGCACCAAATTAAATGATTATATAGCCTAGTGATAAATCATAACCCCTTTTGTGCTATGGCTAGAACGAAATTTTCGATTTCAAAAACTGCTACAAGTTAATGGCGTTTAAGAGAGCAAAAATGTGAAATCTAAACTTTGAAACGTGCTATCTTCATTTTGAGAAGGAAATTTAAAAATTCGCTCTAGTCATAGCACAATAGAGTACATCAAGTTTACGTTCCTCGCGAATCAACTATTGAAATTCTATATCGGCGGAGAAAACTTGGACACAAAATTGCAGGTTTTGAGGCTTCCGAAGACCTTCCGAATCAATGTTTACAACAACGGGTGATATATTAAAGGTGTGAATCTAATTATGATAATTTCCTATGTTCCAGCGCACGTGGCACAAAACGGAGAACAATTGCTAGTAATTACTTGTACAAAAGAGTTTAAAAACAAACATTCTCATGAATATTTCGTTTGTTGTCGGCTTCAGTCGTCCGGCAGTTCGTGCATACTCTTTAAATAAATACATACTAATGATTGCAAGGGTCCTGCGCGACC
>NW_027556979.1:0-7468 GCF_052425735.1 Oculina patagonica
AGTATACCACTCGAAAGCGTTGCATAACTAGTATATACGTGTACTTGGTTTAGGGGGGAATACAATGGTTTACAATATCAGGAGAACCATTAATATTCGTATTTGTTTCTTTGACATTCTTATTTATATTATATTCAACCTTTAGGTAAGACCCTTACTTTGTGCCAGCGGCAATACCAGGAGTACTGGAAATATCCCGCCATGGGCCGGTATGTTCCTCGGTGCAAACCAGATGGTTCCTTTGATAACATACAGTGCCATGGACCATATTGCTTCTGCGTGGATCAAGATGGAAACAAAAGAGCTGGTAGCATTTTGTTGCTGTCCCTGCCAAGTGGCATCATAAGCGACGATTGCCCTGATAGTGGTAAGAGACTTTAATTTCCATAACTTTTTATCACCTATCTGTCAAACAGATATACAAAGGAAACATTTGCAAAGGTGTATGAAAAGGTTATTTTATTGGAGACTAGTTTAAAGTCAGCTCAGTGTTGGCTTAATCCCCAATCGATATTATAAAAATTACTTATCTTCTTACATCACAGAACAACCGCTCACACCTTGTCAACAGCAGCAGGCAGATTTCTTTACCTCACCCCCCAGTCCTGGCAAATACCTTCCACGTTGCAATTCTGTTGGAGAGTATCTTGATATACAATGTGGTGTACAAAACGATGAGTGCTGGTGTGTTGACAGAAATGGAGCAGAGATCCTACAAACCAGGTCACCTGGCCCTATTAGATGTCCCAAACCAGGTAAAAAAAGATTAACCTCCTTCATGCACAAGGAATAAGCTGATAAATTAACTCCATCTTCGTATTTGACCAAGGAAACAGCAAAGACATATGATGGGAAAATTGGTCAACAACGAATATTGACTGTTCTTTACCAGTTGAATTATGCCATGAACAACACTAAATAAAAAGAGTGACTCTTATCTAGAATTATCCTGTCTTTTAGATTCTGCACCTGCGTGTGTTAGTAATCAAATTCAAGATGCTGGATACTTCACACACTTTATACCTGAGTGCAATGAGAACGGAGATTACCAACCTGGCCAATGTGACTACAGGTATGGCTACTGCTGGTGCTCAGATGAAAATGGAAACCCTATTCCAGGTACAACAGTCAGAGGTCAAGCCGACTGCAAAGCACCCGGTGAGTGATTAGTTTTGAATTGTCTTTAGAGCGGTTTTCACTTGAGTGTCGAGAGTAAATTGCGTTTGCTTTGGTTTTGCATTACTACGCTCAGTGATTGGGTTAAAAATCTCGCGCCACTTTCTCAGCCAATCAGAACTAAAACCAAAACCAATCGTGACTCGCTCCCGCACGTTTCCCGCGCTTCGTGCCAGCTACATGTATTTGCTTCGAGTTTTGATTGGTTCACTGGATTGTCTGTGTCCTTTGTGATTGGCCGGAGTAATTACTTTGGTTTTGGTTTTTTTTTGCTCTATCATTTTACCCCAATCTCTACAGTGAAATTTTCCGCCAGACTTATAATTATCACCTAAAAAATAACATTTGCAAAATTCAAAACTAAAAGCAATTTCGAAACACTTACAAGGCTGAAACAGGATCAGGTCTACTGCAGTAAACGGGTCTTTAGTAATTTGGTAGTTGAATCCGTAAGTCGTGAATTAATTACGGTTTTGTTCGCTTTGCTTCTTGCAGAAAAGTTGACCAGGTGCCAACAACATCTTCACCAGTTGAGCGGTCATTCCAGTTTGCCCCCATCTGGAGCCTTTGTTCCAATATGTCGAAGTGATGATGGCCATTACAAGTCTCTTCAATGTAACCGTTCCAGCTCTGTATGCTTCTGTGTTGATAATTATGATGGTTATTTGTTGGCAGGATCAACAGGCGTTCGCCAAGCAGCAGAGTGTGCTAAGTTCGGTACGACAACTTTCGTTTTGTCCTTACCTTTGTTTTTAATTTACGCTGTGCGTGTTTTACATTAAAAAATATCCTTTGTAGGCAAAATGTTAAATGCATTCCCTTAAAATGCTTCGGAAAATTAAAGTCTTATTAAAAGCTTTTGCATGCTGTGGCGTTGTTTTTTAGGACAACGACCTTCCCCGCCAGCGGAACCAGGCACTAAAGTGTATCCGCACCTAGTTGGCCGCGCACCTTGTGCACGGGCCCGCAAACAAGCTTTAGGAGCACTCACCGTGGCGAGTGTTGGCGTGTATGTTCCACAATGCAGTCCGGACGGTGGATTTGACCGAAAACAATGCCATCAGTCTACTGGATACTGCTGGTGTGTTGACGAGACTGGAAGGGAAATGCCCCGCAGCCGCACCCGTGGCCAAGCAACATGTGATACAGGTAAAGGTGTCATGATAGTTATATATTAACCACTGCATGAGAGCACACATGACAAGAACTACGAACAATCTCACATTGGTTTATCGCCTATGGTAACGGAAAGCGATAAATGTTCTGTATACCTCTGACAAAAATACTTTCTGCCTAAACAAATGCTACAATCCTAACTAAATTTTAAATCATTTTTGTAAACTGTCACTTGGGGAGATGAGTTATAGTAGCACCATCATGTCTATATATATTACACGACTTCTGTGGCAAATTGAAATGGCGCAAAATTAATCACATAAATTATTGCCTTTCCTTTCTTACTATAGATGCCAGTAATTTGACACGTTGTGAGACAGACCTGTTGCGTGCTCGTGGCTGGCAAATAGATGGCAAAACATCTGCAGTTTTTACGCCAGAATGTCGACCCGATGGTAGCTATGTTCCCGAGCAATGTGATAAATCTACTAGTCAGTGCTGGTGTGTTGACAAAAATGGCAATGAACTTGTCGGAACACGAGCAAACGGAAGACGTTCCTGCACAACTGAAGGTTTGTATTATGAAATCTACATTGGTATTAAAGGATATGACAGCTTTGATCTCAACAACGGCTTCGATTTGATTGTGCATTTGTGGATCTTTTGTTTGCCGTCACGGGTTTCAAGAGTTAGTTGTGAAAAATGCAGTCCTGGGGGGAGGGTGAGGAGACACTGTATATCAAATGGCGGGTTTGCTCACGTTTTTGTACCTTTTAGGGCTTCTATTTCAAACTGTCACAATTGAGAAAGCCACAGATAATTAGGAGCGTATTTTTTTTTCTGAGACCTTGTTCAAGGTGCGACCGCCCCATGTTAACACTACATTTGAGACAACATATTGCCTCTTAGGGATACATTTTGTAAATTATTTGCAATAGCAATTATTTACCGTAAATCCTGTTTTAATAACTTTCTTATTATTAGCTGGTAAGACGAAGTGTCAAAACGATGCTGATGCCGGTAGTGCATGGGTACCAGCTTGTAATAAAGATGGCGGGTACATCCCAGGGCAGTGCAATCAAGCAATTGGCAGCTGCTGGTGTGTAGATAGACTGGGAAACGAAATTCCAAGGACTAGAGTCGTGGATAAGAAAGGGAGACCCAAATGTGATGAGACAGGTACTTCTTTTTAATTGTTAATATATAGGGACCTTTAGATACCAATACAATAGCTGATTTAGTATGAGTACACACTTCGAATTTCGAACCAGTAACTTTTCCGAAGCCCTCACTACTCCCTATTGCTGACCTGTTGAATAGATGACCATCAATAGCAGCTACATTTTCATACCGACAATGTTTCATCACGAGCTTTTTCGGTTAAATTCGGCCAAAGTCCCTTTGCACAACCAAGAACAAAAGGACTATTGTCTAATGCTTAATGGGAAAAGTTAAAACACAACAATAGACCATTTCTTGATACGATTGGTTTTAAACGTGACAATCGGAAGTAAACGCTCAGGTCTGAAAATGCGCACTTACACTCAATCACCTGCCTCGTCTCCAACGTCTAACAAAGACGATTTGAGTACCACTGGTTCGTTTAATTGCTCGATTTATAAGAAAGACTGATTAGATATCTGGACGAACTTGCAATTTTAATTCTTTTTTTTTTTTTTTTTTAAAAAAAAAAAAAGAAGCTTTTGTCCAGCGAAGGGTTGTTATTTTTACTGTGAACGCTATGGTTCTATAACACAATGTTAAGATTGGGAATTTGGTGTTTGCCCTTTTGTAATGCAGCCATTATTGTAGTAACGCCACCTGAAAACAAATTAATTAGTAAGACAGAAACAAAGATTAACACCCGCCGTGTTGTTTGCGTTGTAGCTGGATTGACAAAATGTCAACAGGAACGACAGCAGAGTCTGGGATGGAGAGGAAGACCAGCTCCTGGAGTCTTTGTACCAGAATGCGATACAAATGGAGAGTATAAAAGTACCCAGTGTCATGAATCATCAGGACTCTGCTGGTGTGTGGATGCAGGAGGAAATGAGGTCCCGAGGACACGTATCAGAGGACGCGCCATATGTAGACCTTCAGGTAAGTTATCGGAGATAAACATATTCATCTCACCTAAAACTATTTGTATACTCTCTATTTCGTCTGATTTTCTCAGTTAGTCAACACAAATCAAAAATATAAATTTTGACGAGGCACTAGAATAACAGCAAAATAAGAATAAACGGCTTAAAAAAGGTTTAACAGTCTACACCTGAAAAGCCAATAAAACCCATAATTTTCTTCATAGGCCAGTGGATAATTGCATTACTGTCTTGTTGACTTCAGAACAGTTAACCTCTCCGCATAAGCAACCTCACCATTTGCCCAATATAAAAACAAAGCACCTGGTATGTGGCTTCATAGCAACTGCATCAAATTGTAAAGTGCTTCGAGGAAAAGTTCTACAACTGTTTCGTTCATATTAATTGCTTAACATTGTTTTACTATGTACTGCGTTTTTTATAGACCGCAATGCAGCACTTATTTTTAATCTGAAAATCTAAGAACACACTTTTTGTTTTGGTTTCTATTTTGATGGACAGTGACTAAATCACCCTGTCAGAGGGAACGTCAGCGACACCTTGGCTGGAGAGGACCGTCCGTCAGACCCTATGAACCAGCATGTAGTGATGACGGTCGATACAAGCCTGAGCAGTGTAATACCTCTCATTGCTGGTGTGTAGATAGTCATGGATACGAGCTTCCAGGAACATTACAGTCAAAACCTTCAAGCCTTGATTGCTCCAAAGCACCAGGTATAGGAATTGAAACTTTTAGTAATGTTTAAGAATTTGTAGATTTTGAGTGATATATCAATAAAACGAAAAGTCATTTATAATTAATAAGCTGTGTACAGCGGCTACATTAAGTTTAAGGCGGGACTTAACATAAAGGTTCTTTTCTGCCGCTTTTCCTGAGCTTTTTAGTAATATTTCGTTCGCTTTTCAATACAAAAACACTATGCTCGTCCTATAAATCTATGTTTAGGGGTGTTGTGTAAATATTTGGGTGATTTTTGGAGATTTTTTGGAGGAGATAGTTTTTCTTAAAGGAGAAATATTGAAGATTTGATGTAGATTTGAAGTTTAAAGTTAGTAGACGGACACCAGACCGTCCCCTGACAACCTATTGTTGTTGGAGTGGGGTTCAACTGTCTGTTGGTGTTCCAAAAATAATTTTCTTCCTTTTATTCCTTTTATAAATTACTATAAATTTCACTCAAATTTACGTTAAGTCCCCCCTTGAGACAGTATTATGTTTATGCAGTGTAGCATAAATTAGCGTAACCGGGTGTAGTGTAGTGTAACCTTTCTGTTCCTCCACCTAGCTAAATTGAGCACGTGTCAGCGATGGAAAAGCCGCATACTCGGTTTACCTGGCTTTCCTGTTCCACCTGGTGTATTCATTCCTCAATGTGAGCAAGATGGAAGCTTTAGAACAGTCCAATGTTTAGGAAGCACCGGACAGTGTTGGTGTGTTACGGAGGATGGATTTATGATTTGGACCACAACTACAAGAGGACGTCCTAACTGTGAAAAGAAGGGTAGGTATAGAACAACCACAAATAATTTACCATTTCTGGCATAAAACACCTCTTCCCTTTTTACGTACATCATTTTGTGGCTGAAGACTATAAAGTAGACATTAAACTGAGCGGAGCTACGTCGTTCAAAGGTGGCTAAAATCTTATAAATTTACTGTTATTTAGCGACCATATTTACCCACGGTGAAGATGTGGAAGAATCTATTCCCTGCAATCGTTTTAAAAGAGTTTATAATAATATACCAACCACATCCATGTCATGTGCAGGTCCAACTAAATGCGTCAAAGAACAGCAGTTAGCAAACGCTGCCAGGAGCCAGAACGGAAATGGAAAAACCTTTATTCCAAGTTGTAACCCAGCTGGTGGATATGAAAGAATGCAGTGTGACAGCTCAGTTGGAGAATGTTGGTGTGTAAACAAGATGGGCGATGAGGAGCCAGGAACACGCATCAGAGGAAACAAGCAATACTGTGATGCACCAGGTGGGATTTTCATTTTTGACTAGGAGTTGTATTTATTTCCATAGAGTATGAAGGCAAACTTGTCCCACACTCAGTTTCACGACTGTTTCCATAAATCTACAAAAAGAAGGAGGAAACGTTTTCTGGTTCTTTTACTAGCTAAACAATGCGATAATTAAATATAAAATAAAATTATAGCATATGGCTATCGACCAATGCAAAGTACAGCTTTTCGCGCGCGCCCTCTTTGACGGTAATTTCTAAACAAGTTCTGTGGCTGTGGTTATACAAGAAAGTTCACCGGAATTATCGCACACCCTATCAACTACCCAGTAGTTCGGGTTTTTTTTCTGTGGCAAACTGGTAATTCTCCTTTTTATCCTCAGCGAACCTGTCTCCCTGCCTAAAGGAGCTGCGAAGGGCTTTGGGATACACTAACGAGGCTTTAAAGGGACGTTTCAAGCCACGCTGCAAGCTAGATGGATCATATGAAGAAATGCAGTGTCTGGTATTTGGAGTTCGTAACGAAACGTGTTGGTGTGTAGACAGTGTTGGGAAAGAGTTAATAGGATCCCGGGCCTCAGGGAAGGCATCATGCGTCCCAGAAACAGGTAGGCAAGTTTTTCATCACAAAATACACTAATGCTTGCTGCACTTTAATTAGTTTAAATCAGGCTAACCAAGGTTGCATTCTGTCCAATGTCACATCATTATGTTTAGAGAGTTAGTTATACCTTGTGGTATTCTTGTTTGCGCCAACTGAAATATCCCGTCCAGATAAGGATTCAAAAATTTGTTAATGCAACTTTCCATGCAGAGATAACTCCCCCGTACAAAAACACTTCCCGAATAAGCCAATTTGAGAGAGACGTTGAGCAAATATAAGCCTAGGGCTTATTAACGGCAGTGCCTCTTCACACATAGATCGTGGTAACACTGCAAAGAACATCCCGTTTACAGTGGAAATTAAAGTCGCATGCCGGAAAAACGCACTGGCTTGAAGCCACTATGATCGGACACAGACTTAACCTACTCTAAAATTAGCAGGCAAATTATCAAGCGTTATGACAAACGTACATAGTATCTTTACGTGCATTAAACAAAGTCTCT
>NW_027556980.1:0-7471 GCF_052425735.1 Oculina patagonica
AGCAAATTCCCCTTTGCCCCTCCTCCTTTTTACGCCTGCTACGTAGGCTATGATAGAAGCCCCAATCGAAGTCAAGTAGCTGCATTAAGGCGTGAACCTCTTCGAATAAACCCCCTCTTGAGCTATTGATCAAATGTTTCAAATAAGCCCGGCGCTGTTCAGGAGTGCGGCGCTTATTCGAGAAGAGTAAGATCTCTTGACCTCTCTCGCGGAATGAGAAAAGTAAAGCGGATAAGTGGACTGATTGGAATACCAACATTTCAAAAGGTATCATCCGTAATAAACACTGTTTCGGCAGAGAGGCACTGCCTCTCAGCAGCCTCTGTATTTTTCAACGCAAAAGAACACAAAAGAATCAATCAATTAATCAACAACTTTATTAATGTGTCAAAGCAATTCCAGCCGAGAGTGAAACACTCTCTACTAATAGCAGGGTCGTAACCAGGTATATTTTTTCATCGCTGATCCCAAATTTTAGCTCTAAATTTTGATTCCTGATCCCCAAAATGTGGCAACATTTGATCCCTGATTCCATTCTGATACTATCTGATTGGCCGATCCGAATCCCATGACACATGACCCGGGATACCGGGTCCATGATCCCGATCCCGAGGCTGTGATCCCGATCCCAAAGCTGTGATCCCTGATCCCATATACCTGGTTACGACCCCGTAATAGGGGACACATAAAATAAACAATAATAATATCATAGGTGATAAATTACCCCCTAATTTTGGCGCGAAATTTTAACGTTTAATTTATAATTTCACATGTGAAATTATAAAATTGCCATGGCAACGTAGTTAGTGGCAAGATGACGTCCGTAATAAAAGATGTTTTTTAAAGTTTAAACTTTGTACATTTTCGCTTGGATTTCATCGTAGCCAGCTAGCCTTGATTATCTAATAAAACTTTTGATGGATATTTTATATCTCAAAAGGTCAAAACGACTTCTAGAATTAAGCCAATTACATAAATCGAGCGGATTTTTGAGCCTTTTACACAGGCACCGTTTTCAGTTCATTCGAGGCGAACTACGGTCATAATGTGAGAAGCAATTGACAGTTGATTCATCTATGAAACTTTTTGTCAACAGCAAAAAGGAATCTCTGAAAGGTTTTCTTCAAAGACTAAAAAAACTTGCGAAATTGAGAAAAATGTATGCTTTCAGCTTTTCGAAGCTCGGAGTTCGCGATGCAATATACCAGTCAATCAAAGGGCACTTAGAGCCAGCTCATTCTTCTGCCTCTTTCGGGGGGGGGGGGGGTGGGAAGGGTAGGGTTTGGGAGTGGTGGTGGTTAATGGAAATGTACTGGTACAGTTCACTTAAGTCAAGTACAGTCCCGTGTAAAGTCAAAAAATCAGATACGCATGTGAAAAGAAATGAAATCACAATTTCACAACTTCTAAAAATGATGCAACGTGAATCAAGTTGCCGAGCTGTTTAGACCTTAGGGACCCTAAACGTATTTTCACGTATTTTAACACGCGCTTACACAAGCGATCAAATCCATTGAGGCAGCCGGAAGTAATTTTACATGGCCCCATTCCCCGCTACGTAAAAGTCCACAAGCAGTTATTTAAAAAAGAAATAGTATTTCGTTTCCGGATCGCGGTACGATAAGCATAATAAAAATATAAATAATAGTAAGAGAAGATTCTAGGTCGAGAATCAGTATTACGCGGAAAGGAATTGCGAAAACAGTCAAGTTTTTTGCATGCATGCACATTCCTTTACCCCTCCGTGCCAGCAAACGCGAGACATCCGAAGACATCCAATCTTGTTTGCTCTTCTTAGCGCTATTATTGATGGAAAATGTAAAGTCAACAACAACATAGACAGAAAAGCTAGAATGTTTACATAACAATTAAACACGGAAAGGTCTTTCACAATATTTTTCACCAATACATCGCTTCTTGACAAATAAAAATTTCGATATTTGAAGAACATGTTTTTACTGCTAAAACGTGTGGAGATTGTGGTTACGAGCTTTCTTCTGGTTGGATAGTGTGTAAATAGTTCATATCTTCCACGAAGCTCAGATACACATGTGAAAAGAAATGAAATGAATATTTGTTACCGTTTTTCCCCCGCAGGGTTTTGGCCCAGAGGCCAAAACCCCGAGGATGCACCCTAGGAGTCCCCGGGTGTATACATACAAGGACAAAGAATATCTCTTGAAAAAGTAAGAAATGTGTTTGTAATAGGCGAAGCGTTCTCGATTTGACGAAACTAGGCGCGCACGGTCGTGACGGGTAATATTTTAGCAAGCGCGCACGGTGGTGTCGGGTACTTGCAACCACGAGGTCGCGTTTCGTCACCTTCGAGCTTCGCCATCTTCTAGCAGCATTTCGTTTTCCGATTTTGGCTTACGCGTGTTCACAGATATGTTCGAGCAGTTTCTCTGCTTTGGTTGTGTTAAGTGATACAGTAAAAACCCGCGTATAAGAACCTAGAAATTAAGAATCTCCTTATAATGCCCTGGGGTTAAACTATTTTATTTATAATACAATAACTGTATTTTATCAAAAAGGATGTCTTTAGAGATCAAGAATTGCACAGGGAAGCTAAAAAATGCCAGTAAGTACCCCAAAATATAAGAACCTGTTTTGCCAAACTCTAAAAAAGCAGGTTCTTATACGCGGGTTTTTACTGTATTTGAAGCAGTTGTTTATAGTAATATCACAGTAATACGTCGAAAGATTTCGAGCAATTAGTTTGGTGTTCTTGGCTACGTGTGTTCCAAGAGCTGGTTCGAGTGCTTTCGGAGGTTTGCTGTATCGTACATGTATACATCTTTCAACGAGTAATAAACAAAAGCATGAACTTTGTCATGTAATACAAGGTAATTCGTTTCGCTAACAAACTGTCAGATTATTTGATCCAAAGAGTGGGTTGAATAAGGTTAAAAATTGTTTTCTCGAATCTTTGAATGTGCCATATTTTGTTACTCGTGGAATTTTTGGGCTTTTTGGCCTGGAAATTATTGTAAGTTATTTTGAATGTTATAAGCCCGGGAATATAAAGCTTGCGTGTTGTCACCACGAATAATGTGTTATGTGTTATTTCCGCTAGGAGTTAGTTCCGCGCGCTAGGTGATATATTCGACTTGAACCTGTGAATATTTTTAGGACGCCGGCAACGGAGTGTCACACAACAAGAAATTCTGCAGCAAACAATGTCGGTCGTGACGTACATTGCACAGTAAAAAAAGAAGTCTAATTGTGTAGTCCATCGGCATCAATAATTAAAAGCGAAAAAAAGGACTCCACTAAACTTAGAATGATGTAAAACAAATTATAAAAAGGCGGGGGCAGCTTTATAGTGAGAACTATTACTAGTAAATTACTGAATTGCGTTTTGAATAACCTTTCTGTCAGCACGCATCTACCGGGCAGTGACAATCATTGTTCATGGATTGAGCAGCGAATGAAATTTGAGAGAAAGATACGCACGAACACGTCGTGTAAAACGGATGACGTGAGTCACGGGAAATGAGATTACTACAAAGAGAGTTGACGTGGCTTTATTTTTGGTTTATTGTACACATAGAGAAATGCGTGCGGGTGAACATCAACTGCGTAACGTCATAAGTTAATTTTTGAATGGCTCTTTATTGTGTTACTTGGACGTGTCCAGGGTTCTTTTTTTTTATTTTTTTATTTTTTATTTAATTTATTTATTGACACACAAAGAACACTACTTACTTAACAAATACAGTAAAAACCCGCGTGTAAGAACCTAAGGATTTAAGAACCTCCTGGCAGAAATTTGCTTCCTTAATACCCCAAAAGGTTCTTATACGTGGGGTTAAACTATTTTATTTATAATACAATAACTGTATTTTATCAAAAAGCATGTCTTTAGAGATCAAGAATTGCACACCGAAGCTAAAAACAAAAAAAAAACCCCCCCCCCCCCCCCCCCCCCCCCCCCCCCCCCCCCCCCCCCCCCCCCCCCCCCCCCCCCCCCCCCCCCTACATACACTACCTACGATGCTAATTACAAGACATTACTTATTACATTAGTTGATGTCCAGGGTTCTTAGAAAGAGGAAATTCAATAAAAACTATGCATTTGATACATTTTCGTTCTCGGAAATATTAGCTGTAAAGCTACTCTAAATTCGAGTTTAAATAAAGTTTTATTATTATTATGACTTCGGCGACGTGCGCAGATCGTGCACTTATAAAAAAGAGAGTTGACGTAACTTTAGGTTTATTTTTGGTTCATTGTGCACGTACAGAAATGCGTGCAGGGACGCGTGCGGGTGAACATCAGCTGCGTCACGTCACGAGCCAAAACTAACTCTACTTCAAGCATACCAAAAAAAAAAAAAAAAAAAAAAGGGGGGGGGGGGGGGGGGGGGGGGGGGGGGGGGGGGGGGGGGGGGGGGGGGGGGGGGGGGGGGGGGGGGGGGGGGGGAAAAAAAAAAAAAAAAAAAAAAAAAAAAAAAAAAAAAAAAAAAAAAAAAAAAAAAAAAAAAAAAAAAAAAAAAAAAAAAAAAAAAAAAAAAAAAAAAAAAAAAAAAAAAAAAAAAAAAAAAAAAAAAAAAAAAAAAAAAAAAATTATTAAACTATAAAATAGTTTCATTTATTTTCACATTTGCATCTGCACTTCACTGAAGTTATTTTTGGCGTTACTAAAGGGGCAAGGGTAGCATATAAAAGTACTTCCGTTCTACCAGTAGTTCCGAAATTGTCATTTGATGTTAATTTATTTATTACACTATACAATGATTTCATCTCTTTTCACATTTGCATCTGAGCTTCACTGAAGTTATTTTTTGGCGTTACTAAGGGGGCAGGGGTAGCATATGAAAATTACTTCCGTTCTACAACTTCCGTCCACACAATTTTTGTACACGCAGACTTCCGTCAACATATGTATCACTTCCGGTCCACACAATTTTTGTACACGCAGACTTCCATCAACATCTGTATCACTTCCGGTCCACACAATTTTTGTACACGTAGACTTCCGTCGACATCTGTATCACTTCCGGTCCACACAATTTTTTTACACGCAGACTTCCGTCAACATCTGTATCACTTCCGGTCCACACAATTTTTGTACACGCAGCTTTCCGTCAACATCTGTATCACTTCCGGTCCACACAATTTTTGTACACGCAGACTTCCGTCAACATTTGTATCACTCTATTACTCATTCTGGAGAATGAGCTATTCATCTACGATAAGCAAGCATTATTTGTCACCTATGATATTAAAATGTAATTAAGTGGTATACTCGTGAAATTAGAAAAAACGCGCGTGAAATTATTTCCTAATTTTCGATCCTAATTTCACTCGTCACCATTTGATTACCAATACTAATAATAATAATAATAATAATAATAATAATAATAATAATAATAATAATAATAATAATAATAATAATAATTGATATTTACAATAAAAACAGACTAAAATTTAACTACGCTATTTACAAATAATTTCAATAACAATTTTAAAATAAGTTAATTCGTATTAAAAATAAATCATGTACTACATAAAACGCAGTTGTCACATCCAAACTGCCAGCGAGCGAAGTTTGAGCTGGCGTCAATTATCTCACGATTATTTTCCAGCCGGAATCCATCGATTGAAGGAAAATACGAGAAAATCGAGGGCTGTGAACAGTCTAAGCATTCTTTGGTTTTATTGGAGCGGCTGTTAACTCCCTTACAATGCCAACAGTGTTTATAATAGACCAAGTGCAAACACTGTTCGCAGCATCATCGGAGTTGACCTTTTTGCGTGCAGTCTTTGCACCCTGCCCGCTATTCCAAAGCGCTTGTTGCATTAAAACTTGCATTCTTTTAGAACACTGTAACTTGCGTTTTACGCCATTTATTGTTCGATACTAATTTGCAGGAAGGTTCAAAATGATTTTGCATTCCATGACTGATGACTTTTCGGTCATTTGAGAGTTCACATAAAGGAGAAAATATTCGCTATTCCAGCTACTCAGGAAAATTAAGAACTTAGATTAGACGTACATTTAGTGGAAACTAAATTAATAAAATATACAGTAAACTGAATCTAAGTAAAAGAGTTGATTATAAACTAGAAGTTGATAAAGGTGAATTAACTATCGTCAGAAATAACTCTAACGCGAGATACGTCAGCTCTTCCAAATTTTATTAGCCAATAGCGGTATATGAATGTTTGATGCAGTGCAATTTATTCAAAGCTCGAATGCATCTCTTCGTAATGTTTTGTTTTTCCACTAATGGAAAGCAGCCTTGGGACTAACCAAAACAGAAACAAAACAGACGGTTTTACCCGATTCTCGACAGCCACATGAGAAGTGAAAGCAAGACACGCGTGTACGGCACGCGTGTAACACACGTGAAAGGGGAGATTCTGCTGACATTCGTGTCAGATCACTTGAGGGTAGAAGGTCTAGAAATTAATTTCAAAGGAAAAGCAAGTTATGAAAGAGTGAGAGATGCCTTTTAATTTCAAGCAATTTAGAATTCACGCATTGCATTTTGAACTATAAACGTCTGGTTAAAATTTGCCGAAAAAATACCCGATATAAAGTTACGCTAATAATGATGAACAATTTTATTAAATGCATTTTATTGTAATTTTTATTGTGAAAATTTTTAAATTCTAACTTTATTTGCACTGAAAAGCCCCGCTAATGTATTCTTTATTTTGTAGGGATTAGGTTACGGGTTATTCAGTTAAGGGGGGACTTAACGTAAATTTGAGTGAAATTTATAATAATTTATAAACGGAATAAAAGGAAGAAAATTATTTTTAGAACACCAACAGATATTTGACGCCCACGCAAGAGCACTCCAGGTATTTTGGTGTGGGCACTGTCTGGTGTCCGTCTACTAATTTTAAACTTCAAATTCTAATTTTAAAACTACATCAAACTTTCAATATTTCTTATTTTTCAAAATTTTACAACCCCTTTAAGAAAAATTATCTCCTCCCGAAAATCTCCAAAAATCACTTACACATCACCCCTAAACATAGGTTTATGGGACGAGCATAGGGTTTTTGTATTGCTTAAAAAGCGAACGAGATATTTCCAAAAAACCCATGAAAGGCGTCAGAAAAAGTAAGGTTAGGACAAAAGGCAACTTTTGCAAAGGAGAAGGTAAAAAACGTGCACAATAAGTCAAAAGAAAAAATATGTTAGTAGCTCTGATACTCTTGGGATACTGTGTTTGACAAAACAGACAATTCTTGCAGAACATATAGTCTAATAGGGTAGAAAAAATATCTTGCCAAAAGCAAAGGTGAAAAAAGACTTTCTCGGAAAATTTCACCTCCCCCTCCCCCAGTAAAAAATATTGATTTAGAAGATTCTGGAGGACTATAAAAACAAAGGAATGATTAATAATTACATTTAACTCTACGAATTCGAATAACTTTGAATTGTCGATTCAAAGTTATATTAAACTTGATTACTTCGGTCTTGTTACTGTACTTCGCTCGCGTAGTCTTG
>NW_027556981.1:0-7513 GCF_052425735.1 Oculina patagonica
TTTAAGATATGTCGAAGTTATTTATCTTGCAAACACCTGCATTTAAATTACTGCTCAATGGCTTTGGGCTTCATCAACAGATATTAAGTTCGCAATAAAGTTCCGGTAGTTAGGTCTTGTCGCTCAAAAGAGCCGACTTGTGGCTAAGTCTAAGTCAGAACCACCTTGTAGGAAATTATAGCTGAAACTTTGCCGCTTGAAAGTACTACTTCGTTTCGTCCACAGATTTAAAGAGATATAGACACCCTTCAACACAAAACAGTACCACGTGAAAGTACTGCTGAGGGTCACACTAGGGTTTCATCTACAGAGCCATCCTTTACAGAATCTGTACCGAATGAAAGTGCAACGCTTCAACACTTTAGCAATGGGCGTGTATTACATAAAAGTATCAATCATGATCCACAAGATAAAAGCCTTCTGCTTCTTTTTCTAGGTGTACAGAAATGGAGCAAGAAGTGCGACACGTCATTGAAGCATCAAGAAACTATTAGCGTTAAGGCCTGGGTCAAAGCCATGGATAGCAGAATAACATCTCTGGGCGGAGAGGGAGTGGAGCGATTCTTAGGAAATCTGTTCCGTGCATTTGACGGGTTGTTTGAGAGCTCAGCCCTCCCTGCAAAAGCTGCTGGGAAGGCTGTAACGATCATGCAAAGAGTGCGACAAATCAAAGCGGTGAGTCTCGCACTTTAAACTCTAATTGTGTCCATTAGACCATAACGCCATCTATTTGTCAATATTTGGCCGATTTGTTGGACGTTGTGGTAGCAAATTGGTATTGGGAAGATATATTTTTCCATAAAACGTACCTTTCTCTAAAACTTTTTAAACTTTTTCCAATGTGCATGTTATCTATACGAAAATTGAAACATTCTTTAACTTGGTATTTGGGGAGCGGCACTCAGGACGAATTTGTTATAACAATAAAAAGCATTGAAATATGTAAATAGAGACAACGAGAATAGAAAAAATTCATTTGCAGCAGAGGCGGATCTGGCACAGTGAAGCAAAAAAAAACAACTTATGCATATGTAAACTGTTGTATAAAATCACTGTCGGTCATTACAGGAGACCTACAGCATGGTTCCTTATATGTTGTTTTAACTGTGTTGCGTTTTTCTCTTTTTGCACAGGCTTTTGACCAAATCTTCATGAAGGACATCACGTTAGGACGAGCCAACTACCATGCCGATAGAGTCTTGTACGACATAGCAGAAATAGCTGATATCAAAATTTACTGTCACAAGAAGAAATGAGCCTAAAACATTTATTATCATATATATTTTGTACAATATGTTGACCGGCGAGATGCTGGACGCATGAACCGTCCTATTTCAGTCTCAAATTTGGTGTTCTTCCCGAGCGTCAATTCCACTGTCCTGTTAATAATAGACTATTTGAGCAGTCAACAAGTTTATTGTTATCTATCGTAGGCAGATACTTAAATTTAAGAAACGGTATGACATGTTTAGACAGTGAGAAAGAAGTTATCAATTGGTAGAGAAGTTGCGCCATTTAGAAATTAACCTATCCGCGGCTTTGAGAATGGGGCCATTAGACGTGATAACAGTTTTATTACAAAAGAAAAACAGGTTCAGCGATTGATGGCAAAACTACAGTCAGAGCAAGCTGTACAAAATTAATAAAAACGAAAACTGCTTCCCTTACTTTTTCACACAGTAACAACGAGTTTTAACTCATTTAACTAAAAGTTCGTGTTTTCAGAATTCTAAGACAGCTTGTTTGGTAATAAACAGTTTACTTGATTTTACTGGACGCAGAATTGCTTATCACGTCCGTCTTAAATCCCAAAAAAAGTCCAGGCATTGATTCAAATTGCAAAAAAGCCTCCTAATATTTAGCTATTTATTTTTGGTCGTCTGTTTGCTGTTTTAGTGAGATATAATTTGCCGATTGTGAGTAAAATAGGGTGGCAATTTGTCTAAGCCCATGCAAGAGTTTAATGACGTTGTAGACAAGCTAGTCCTTCATTTTTCTCAGCCGGTCAGGCGAGCAAGGCGAGCAAGCAACTTCGCACGAGGGCGTCACGTAACGCCCACTTGACTGAGGGACTACTTGTAGTTTATTCTCATAAAAGAATTATTTTCAATATTCTTTGTCAATTCGAAACTGTAATTCATAGTTCTCGTTGTCCCTATTGCAGAAATGTCAGAAAAAATTGTATTTTGAATTTTGTAGAGAAAGTATCGACATACATGTATGTTTTCAGTAATAATAAAACTGTTCTACATCTTTTAAAATTGACTGTTTATCTTTACGGTGTGTTACATTCCCTGGGAGGCGCCGTCGCGTAAATGGGTTTTAGCATAACCACACTGACCGTCTATTGGTAATCGCAAAATCTGATTGGCTACACAGGTGCCGTCTATTGATCGTTATTAAAAACTAGCAATGGTATGTTATAATTATTATATTGCAATTTCTGCGTTTTGATTGGTTAACAGGCAATGGTATATGAGCTCATATACCATTGACCACAAATAGCTCAAACATTGCAATTCTTTGGGCGTTTTTAATAAAACAATAATTCCACTCGCGCTTGCTGGATATGAGATCGCTACGCGCCTCGTTGACTATCTACCATCCCATATCCATATCGCTCGTAAATAGTGCGCTGTCAAGCAGTCCAAGCTTAAGCCCTAGCTGGAGTCACTGCGTTGTGTGTTTGGACAAGACACTACAGAGTACCTCTTTTAATCCATCCCATCCAGGGATCCGTTACATTATTCTTTTTCGCTTCATGCTAAGGAAACCATATATAGATTAAGGCCGTCTAATGGTCACGAACGCAGGCTTTACTTTTTAAACACGCCCAGTATGCACAGTTATTTTTCCGGTCCCTTTTGGCCGTTTTTGACGTACGCTTTTTGCATAAGTAAAAGTAATTTGAAAAGGGGTGTGTCAGGAGCCAATGACCATGGGCTCCTGGGGTGTGTGAATTGAGCAGATTTCTAGCTACTCCATAATAGTCTGATTCCCTGTCACTAAAATAGAGGAGGTGTGTGGCCGGGGGGGGGGGGGGGGCTACTTAAAACGATTTGTACGGGGAGGCTCCGCGCCAAGGTCCAACTTTGAACCCTTAACATGCTAAGCCCGGTTTATTTCGGGATTTGGAGGAATGGCCATTCTGCCACTTATGACGTCACCAATTTACACGTCAGCAGATTTTTGTGATTTGCATCTTATAGAGCTTGGATAGATCTTTCCACAGGACTGTCCATCTTTAATATTGACTGCATTCCGACAGAGCTAATCGAAAAAAACGCGATCAGTTTTTGGTGTAAAATTGGTGCTAAAACAGGCCAAAATTTGGCTTATGCGCATGCGCCAAAGTAAAACACATTTTTACATGGCAATTTCATCAAAATCTTCCTGCATTGTCAGAAAGTGCATTTTGAGCAAAATTAGAGAACTTTTGGACCGTCGAGCCAAGAAAATCGATTAACGGTTTAAAAACGCGTTTTTAGGAATAATTTCAGCATATTAAGGATTAATATGCCATTTTGACAAAAAAGGCACCCCTTTCGTATACTTTTTATTGAAATACGGTACCCCTTTCATATATACCGAAAAGACATGAAATATGCCTAAAACAGGAAGTCTTGATGTTATTTTAAGTGTAGTGTTTAAATTTAAATGATACGGTCATAAGGTGCGTATGTTCTAAATATTTTAATTGAAGACCCTTTTAAATACCTAAATGTAATACGAAAGCCGAGGAGGGACATCACATTTCAGACTTCAAACTTAAGACTTCAGACTTCAGACTTCAGACTTCAGACTTCGGACTTCAGACTTCAGACTTCCGCCTTTAGAATTCAGAGACTTCCGCCGACCTCCGACTCGGAGGTCTTTGTACATTATGCTTTTGTTTCCCCACCAAAATGCTCCACCTTAATGCTCCATTTTTCCCACTAAAATGCTCGGTCTCCTCCAAAAAAGTCACTTAAATGCTCGGATAATGCTCATTATACAAACGGTTTTTTAAATTAATTTCAAAGTTTTTAACATGGTGTTAACTGTTAACACTTACAAAAACATATAAGTGTTGCAAGTAACAACAACAACGTATACACGTTCATAAATACAGCCAAAAAAATCATAATCCTCGAAATCATCTACGAGGCTAAGTACAGAAAGTAGTTGACTATCTCTAGAAAGCTATTTGTAGTTGAATTTTGAATTTTAGTCTTCATTTTCTCTAAAAAAATTAATTTCTTTTTTATTTTCTCGGGAAAAAAAAAACAATTTTCCGGGAAAATGCCAATAAAAAGCTCGAATAATGCTCAATGCTTTTGCCTCACTAAAATGCTCGAAAAAATGCTAGCATAATGTACAAAAGCCTACCTCCGAGTTGTTGAGTTGTTAGATCAGGCAGATTAAAGTAAAGTAAAAAGTAAAGTCAGATTCGCTATCTATAAAGTCAGATCCGGTTGTTGGTAATCGGCGTAACGCCGGAACACGGAACGGCGTAACGGCAGAACGAGAATCGGCGTAACGAGATTTTTTTTAAATAACTTAATTAATTAATGGCTATGAACAAAATAACATTAATTAATTCTCACTTACCTGGAACCATTTTTTTTTTTATTTCACACACAATAGGCCGCAATATCGTTTATGGCTTATACATGACCTCTGGACTGTCACACGAGACAAAGGGTTATAAGAGTTATGCAAATAGAGAAAAAGAAATTCCTCTGGTTTAAGGTGGCCCGCAGGTATTTATGAGGCTGACAGTTCCCGTTTTTAAGCGCGTTTTAAAACAGGAAAACGTGAAGCGATTGCTTAGATTTTTGAGAATCTGAAAGAAAAATCCTTAAGTTATATAAAATGATAAGTATTATAGCGATCAAACGCGATTTGTTTAAGTTTAGAGCGATTTTCAGAAGCCTTCGTTTTTAATAAAATACGATTATTTTTAAAATGCAACGGTGATTTTTTTTGTAATTACCCCCAAACGCTGCCAAACAGTTGAAGTTTACTCACAACAACTTACAGGAAAATCCACTCCGTAGATTTCTAACCTGAAATCATACCCTCCCTCCCTACTACGTAAAAAGAAAAAAGAACGCCTGATCGCAGGTTAGTAGATTTCCTGAACGAGCGACATCTTTATTTTGCCTTTAAAAACTGTTGTGTTATGCGTCTGTCTTGACCGTCGCATAAATGTGATAGTTATAATAACCCAGTACCAGCCAGTTTTGATGCTGATGTCACCTCAATCTTGTGTGTAAAAGTTAAAAAGATCGTGTATATACATCAAATGTTAGCAGTCAGTAAAGATGGATGGTTTTCAGCCGAATTTTTGAAAATATCAAACAAATGACGTTATTTCAAATTGCGAAAAATTTGTCGATTTGTTTTTCATATTTTTAAAGCTGCAGCTAGAACAGGATATTGCAAAGGTTCGTGCCGAATTTCAGCGTATTTCTTTCATACGGTTTGAAGAATTTAGGTCGGAAAGTCACGTACATTTGCTTTCCAAGTTCTAATCGCTTTGAAAACCCCGCATTTTGAATGAAATTATACTGTTGTTTTGGAAGAGAGGTGTTACTTTCAAATTCCGCATGATTTTCTGAAGTCTGAAGTCTGAAGTCTGAAGTCTGAAGTCTGAAATCTGATGTCCCTCCTCGGCATACCTAATCTTGTGAAATTCCGCTCAATCCTGGACATATCTCGAAATTTCTACCCTTTTAAATACCTGAATAATGAAAAAGGTACCCTTTTCGGGCGGAGGCTCCCCGTATAGGCCATTAAATGAAGTTTCCTCCCCGGGGGGTATGTGGACGGCTAATTGCTGCTTGCTTTTGCGGAAAAAGTTAAATTTCATTCAGCATTTTCCAAAGCAAGCTGTCTTTGTATTTCCTCTATTTTGTGTTACGCACGTCGTAATTAAAATTCACGTCCATTAACTTAGATAACGCGACAGTGGAAATCCTGCTTTAGAGCTGGAGCCCAACTGGGTTTCTAACAGCCGCGAGTCAACTATCAAAGTCGAAAATTTAATCGAGAGCGCGCAGTTTAATTGTTTCCCAATTTCTTGAACTTCCCGATAACTCAAACCAAAGTCGTCTTGGATTTGCTTCTCTCAGTCAAACACTATAATTTTAACCCCCAATTTTTCGAACCTATTTCGTTTCCCATGGAGGTTAGAGGCTTGGAGAGAGCGGTTTTCCACTGTAACCTCGAAAATAATTTATATATAGACGGTTTTGTTTTGCCCCCCGAACGTCAAAAATTTGTTTTCATTGAAAAGTTCTACTTACAACCTTAGAGGCGCAGATTTCCACATTCCCAGATTTAATACTGTCACCTATGGGAAACACTCGCTAAGATATATTGGGCCTATGCTGTGGAATCGACTTCCAACTAACTTAAAAAAAACTAACCGTCTCTGCAATCTTTTAAAAGACAGATCACTTTAACTAACCTTTCACTGAAAATTGAACATGGATGTCACAACTGCGTTCTATGTAGTACATGATTTATTTTAAATACGAATTAACTTATTTTAAAATTGTTATTGAAATTTTTTGTAAATAGCGTAGTTAAATTTTAGTCTGTTTTTATTGTAAATATCAATTTTAAGTCTTTTTATTATTATTATTTTTATTTATTTTATGTGTCCCCTATTAGTAGAAAGTGTTTCACTCTCGGCTAGAATTCCTTTGACACATTAATAAAGTTGTTGATTGATTGATTGATTGATTGATTGATTGATTGATTGATAATTTGCGGTCCTAATTGCACAAAAACCATTAATCGATCGTAGGTACCAATCAGATCGTTAGATTGTCAGCGGGTTATGCTGAATGTTACACTTTGGTACGCCTATAAAATGGACGTTAATCGTTTTTTCCAGTCCTAAACCAAAAGATCTTTTCTTCATAACCGTTACCACCGAAACGTCACTCGTCATGTATATAATTACCAAATAAAAACGTTTTGCGTACGTGTGTTTTGTTCAGCATTTTAAAGCGCACAAGAAGGTGGCGGAAATACTCAGGAGTGAGTGTTCTCAGCACATTTGAGTGCTCTCAGTTTTTCACATCCTGAGTACGTGAACAAAGCCAACTTAATGATTTTTCAATTTGTTTTTATTTTACTCTTCTACGCGACTAAGGCAGCTGATATAGCCAATATCTGAAACAACAGCCACTTGGCATGCTTTCCTGGTCCAATATTTTCCAAGTGTTCGACTGGGTAAAATTTTCACATCGCTCTGTTTGGTTTAGAAATCATACAGTGTTACCTCTAATAAGCGGCCCTCTGTTATGCGGTCACCTTCTACTGAGCGGTCAGTTGCCCATTTCCCGAGGGTTACCGCTTGTTAGAGGTTCTAGAAGACAAGGATAAAAAGTAAAGATCGTTTCAGTACCCTAATAGCTTAATTTCTTTCCTTTAGAAATTAATTCAGGACTAGTGATTAAATTTTTTAAGATTTGCTTTGAAGCCCAACCTCTCCTTCTGTTTTCCTGTAGTGGTTAAT
>NW_027556982.1:0-7456 GCF_052425735.1 Oculina patagonica
ATTAATTTGCTCAGGAAACTTGATTTTTATGAGAAAAAGGTGTGCAGGGAATTGTGAAAACTGTGGCAACCGTGCCATGATGTGCCTTTTATTTCTTCCAGCGCCGGGTTTGTAGTTTTCTGGGATTTCGTCCTTGGCCTCGGCTCGTCCTTATCCAGGTGCAGACTAGCCGCTGGAGTTTATCAAGGAGCAGAAATAATGACAGATATTAAACTGCTACCGCTCGTAAGAACAACATTCATCACTAAAGAGAGTCATCCCTCCATACCTCCCGGCGGAGTGGGAGTTATTGGTGTTAAGCACCCATTCCCGAGGTAAGCTCATCGACTTACCCTAACTGATCCTGGTTCATAACACGTGTAAGGCTGCAGTCGCAAACGCCAGCAATGTTTACGTATACCGTAAAACTCCGGTTATAAGCCCTGGGCTTATACAAGTTCATAAGGGGTTTTGGGTGGGCTTATAAGCGGAGGGGCTTATATCCGGGAGGGCTTATAAGCGGAATGAAAAAAACGTTTCGAAACGAGCCACGGGAGTGTTGATCGAGATACGTTTTTAGGTTAAAAACGCATAATAAAGCAACATTAAGGCAATTAGCCCTGCTCAGGACTGTCATTCAGCAGAGGGGGGCTTATATCCGGGGGGGGGGGGGGGGTTATAACCGGATGTATTTTTTTGTTTCCAGGTAGATGGGCGTATAACCGGAGGGGCTTATAACCGGAATTTTACGGTATACACGTAGAACAAGCGGTAGCAACGTAGCGGACGCAAGCGAAGTTAACCGTCTTTTACAAATCGTCCTTAAAGGATGGATTTGAACAGTTTCCGGTTGTTACTCCTTGTTCCAAAAAATGACAGGAGCGCTCTAAGTACTTCACAGCGGTCAAACGCAAAAATCCAACGTCACTTCGGGTTTTTGTTTGCCTCAAAGTTTGCGAGAGTTTGAAACGGCAAAGTGCAAGCAGACATTTGTAAGAAAACGTCATGAACAGAATGGTGACAATTCAAATTATGAGCCGATGGACGGCAATGGCATGGCGGAGGTCCAAAACGTATTTTTTTAGTAAGTGGACGATTTCAGAAATTTGAGATGCTTGTAAGTGGTATTTTTGGCGCACGCAGTGTGCGCGCGTACAGTAGTGCTTTAGACTGCTGTAAATATTACGTCAGCATTGCATCTTAGAATTAAGTCACGTTGCTTAGCAACTTCTCTGATGAAACTCGCGGGCTCAGACAATTTTTGAGTACTTTGCTGAGTGGTCTGTGTTTGCTAATGTTTGTGTACTGTTCTAGGTGCATTCCTGATCAAAATCTCACCCTTGTCGTGGAGCTGCAAGCAAACAGCGCGGACGACTCTGATGATCCGACTGAGCTATTTTCAAAAGGATGGACAAAAATCGACTTATTTGATATCAGCAACAGATTGCTCAGTGGAAGGTATTAGCTTAACCTTTTTGAAGCACCAAGCTCAGAATCTAAATTCTCCTTACTAATTCCCATACATTTCTTTTAATGTTAGTTTTGAGAATTCGGTTGTGCTTCAAGGTAAAATGTCTGCGTTCGAGCCTAGTGGCCCATCAGGCCAGAGCTTATCCAGGTTTCTGTAGCATGAAGTGACAAGGAGTATTTCTACTTCCCCCTGGATGGGATGCTAGTCCATCGCAGGGTTACCCCCAGTACCCATTTTTACACCTGGACGGAGAGAGGCACTATGAGAGTTAAGTAACTTGCCCAAGAACACGGCGCGATGACCCCGGCCAGGGCTTGAACCCAGACCGCTCGATCCGGAGTCCAGCGTGCGAACCATTAGGCCACTTCGCCTCCCGTAAGATAACATGCCAATATCTTCAATGTCATTTAAAGTTGTTTCCTTTTCTCTTTCCAGGTGGAAAATACCAATAAGGATTGCTCCAATAAAAGCGTTCCTCAACACTCACGAACTTAACAAGATTCCACAGGTTTGTTCGCTTTTCTCTAGCATTTGATCAAATACGTTTTTGTTTGCCTTGGTCAATTTCTCTGAAAGTATGTCTGCGCACTAACTTTTTAAAAAGCAACTAGAGTACTACGAAGACACCACGGCGTCTTGTAATAAATCAAGCTTTAAGCTTACTATCTTAAACGCACTCCCATGGAATTTACGCTTTACAAAAGTGATCCAACACAACCTGGACTGGGATCACAACAACGCTTTCTGTTCGTCTTTTAGACATTGTTTTACCGTAATGCGCCCACCCTGTAGGTAGGAAAAGTTAATAAGCACCCAGCCTCGAATAATCGCCCTCCCTCCGCCCCCTCTCGGGCGACTGACCCTTTTGCCGACGTTGCGAACATCAAGAAGGCAGCACCAGAGAGTTCGCTTATTGTTTTTAGTGACAGTGAGATTGAAATTGACTAAGTACTACTAAGAGACTTCCCCGAAGACCGAGTTTTCTTAGTATTTTACGGAAACTTTCAATTAACAGTTAAAATTCTGCTTTGGTACATCTTCACGTTATGTTATTATTTATTGTTTTGTTGCAAAATAAAATCACTACTTGCTGAAAATGTAGCGCCCAGCCTCGAATAAGCGCCCACTCTCAAGGTTCAAAAATTTAATAAGCGCCCAGGGCGCTTAATCAAGTTAATACGGTATTTACATTTGATTCGATCTACTTGTTTTAATCTCGTTACTGCTCAGGTAGGACAGGCGGAGTTGTACCTCAGACTTGTCAACAGTCGTGACGTCACATCACAAGATGCATTGAACCCGCAGCCCCTACAGCATTACATGTACAAGTATCCATCAATGGTAAGATCCTCTGGCAGTTCTGAATTTCTATCTTCTCTTCACACAGGCATAGCTAGAGAAAACACACATCCCTTGGCCCTTATTTGAGAGGCCAAATATTAATTACCAAGAGTTATTTAAGAGTTACCGCGTGTTACCGAGAGTTAACGAGAGTAAAGGGAGGAGAGTTACATGAGAATTTTCTTCAAGTCTAAGCGCGCATGACATGTCTCGTTAAAAAGTCCCATTAAAAAGATCGCTTACTATCGCTGACAGGATTAGACCACTTTCCAATAGCATTTTGTCGTTATTCAGATTTCAGAAACTATAGCTAATTTTATCTTCATTCCCATTAAAGGAAAACCTTCGCGTCATCCCACAAGTGTCTTCACTACCTGTAAGCCGTGGGTTGCTGAACTTGCCCCCAGCACCACCCCCGTCAGTACCTCCCCCTCCCGACACCCCAGTGTCTGTTGTACAGAGAGCTGAAAGGTCAGTAGAAAAACGTGTTTGTCCAATATCGTTAAAGTGGTTTCAATTTAAGTGTCTTAAAACCAAAACCAAAGTTATCATTCTGGCCAATCACAAAAAGACACAGACAATCCAGTGAACCAATCAAAACTCGAAGAAAATATATGTTGCAGACGCGAAGCGCGGGAAAAGGTGCTTGAGCGAGTCATGATTGGTTCTGCTTTCACTTTTGATTCGTTGAGAAAGTGGTGCGAGTTTATTTTACACCAATCACAAGACTAAGTAAAGGAAAACCAATGTAAGAGATTACTTTTGTCAGGCAATTGAAGAAGCGCGCCATTCTGTTATCGCTTTATGGTTTAAACATAGAACAAAACAAAAGTCAACTTCAACTTCAGTTTTATTTACACTTGAAAGATTTAGCGCAAGTTGGAAACGCCAGCACTGCAATCTAATCTTAGCAACTTCTCTTGATGCTCTATGCCGTTGCTTTAATTTTTGTAATGTACCTGTCTTACTGATGTTGCCTTGATTTATTTGTTAGTGCCCCAAGAACCCCGCTTGATGACTCCATGCTCGGTTTTCAAGTGGACAAAGTGATTGATGCCATTCAAGGAGAAGCTAAGATTAAGATTACAGTCTACGAACATGATCAAGGACAGGTATACTTAAGAAGTGTTATCAGTGTCAGTCAGTCAGTCAGTCAGTCAGCTAGCCAGCCAGCCTTCAGTCAGTCAGTCAGTCAGTCAGTCAGTCAGTCAGTCAGTCAGTCAGTCAGTCAGTCAGTCAGTCAGTCAGTCAGTCAGCTAGTCAGTCAGTCAGTCAGTCAGTCAGTCAGTCAGTCAGTCAGTCAGTCAATGTAAATCAATCAATCGAGCGATCGCCGAATCAATCAATCAATCAATCAATAAATCAATCAATCAATCAATCAATCAATCAATCAATCAATCAATCAATCAATCAATCAATCAATCAATCAAACAAACAATAAATCAATCAATCAGTCAATCAATCCATCAATCCGTTTTTACAATAACGGCTTAGTAAAAAAAAATTATTACTGATACCGGTACATGTTGTTGTTTGCAGGTCCTTAAAGGAAACAATAACATTCCAATAATGTGTGTGACTAAGTCGGCAAGACAAGACTTCCTTGAGGGAATATACTCCTTTGGATTGCAGGAGGTAAATTAATGGACTTTCCTATTTTGCTTTCGTACAGCGAATTCTAATTCTACTTTGCAGTAAAGAGGCTAGAATAGTCTTGAATCGTTCTTCGTGCATTCGAAAAAACAAAAATACAAAAGATGGACCATTTTTGATTGGCACTGGGCAAAGGTTTTTGACAAAAATTAATTTGTTTCTTAAACTAAACAGTAACATCAACGTGGTGAAACAAATTTCTTGGTTTATTGCTTGTCATATTAATTGGCTGGAAAACATTTTTTCTTATTTCTATTCATCAATTTATTTCATTTCTTTCTTTTCAACAATCAAAGGCGAGCCTATGTAAAAGATATCAAACTGAACACTAACATTATAAGAATACCTTCAGAAGTATTTTGACATAACTATTTTTAGAACCTTTTGCTTAACTGTGCGACTAAACGAAATCTGCAAAGGTGAATCAAAAGGAATGAGAATCGAAGGCGAATCACAATAAGCAAGCCAATTGGTCATCTATTTTAGTTTCTTTCGGAAGTTAGTCAAACGTTCGAGAACTAACTTCATTTCGCTTTCCTAAGCATAGTTTCTTGAAACACGTAACGTCGAAATGATCGTCCATCTTGGAAAATTTGGCTCATAACAATATCTTGTTCACTTTTGAGTTATTTTGTTTCTCAAAAAAAAAACTCTTAGTCGTTGCGATCGACTATGTGGCGAGTGAGTGAGCGAATGAGCGGTTCATGTATGTATGTCACACCAATTAGATTGGGGCTACTATCAAGAACCAATCAAATTGACGCTTCTATAGGTGCATCGTTTTTAAGAAGATTTACTTCCGACTCGAAAACAGCCATATTAGTTCCTCTGCAAGACGAGAGGAAGTATTAATCTATTGGTCTCATTTCGCCATTTTTTTTTTTTTTGGGGGGGGGGGGGGGAGGAGGGCGCATTTTATGTGGGTTACACCGAGGACCTTGGGTGTGGGTTTGACACCGAAAAGCGTTCAGAATTCGTCATAGTAGCGTACGATCATAGTCTTTGGCATATACCAGCATCTGATCAAGGTTCCCGTTGGTTTAGTATTGCTTCTTCGAGGTTTCCTAGTCAAGATCATCATTATAAGCGTGGTTCTGTTTTACAATGCGCATTTATTGCCGTTATTAGGAAACATTTTATTTGGTTGCATTGTTACAGAACGTTTCAATATGTTACGTTATAAAAATTCCGTACACTTGACATTTGTTCAGAGTTAGGGCATTTTAGCCGAGATGCTATTGCAACTGTTACTTACGTACAAGTATTTATCGTTTTTGCGATAAGACATACAAAAGAAGTCCTTTTCCTCAATTCTGTGCAACACCAATCACAGTTAAAGGAGAAGTTCACTCCAGAATGGCCATTAATTTTTTTACGCCAATAAAAAGTTTATGCAAAGATATGTTATTCACCAAAAATTCAGCTTCTAACGAGCGCTTAAACCCTACGAAATCCTTTTCTGAAGCAGCCCAAAACTCGACAACTGAACGCCGCCATCTTGGAGCTGTTAATGTATGCGTGACGTCAAAGAGCTCAGCGCGCCTGAAGTTTATGCGGGGAAATTTTAATTACTTCAAACTCCTTGTTTCTTTGTAGTGGCTTTTGTTTGTCAGAATGCCTGTTTGTGCAGCTCCATTTTGCTTAAACAGGTCTCCAAGAAATACAAAAAGAGGTATTTCCGTTTTTACCGTCTTTCAATATTTAAAGAACAATTGCTCAAATGCGGACACAAATATTTGTGTGTTCCGGCGTTAAATCGGGGTCTGATCGAGTTCATTATCGAAGTGCAATTTTCTGCAACTTTTTCAGGTTGATCTATTACTACCTATCCTTCGAGACCCTCGATTTTTCTCGTCGTCCCGCTCGACAATCTGTCTCTGGGTCTCCGAGGAAGATCATGTTACCAATGTTGCAGTATTGCATACGGTACGTGCATGTTGCAATCAAGATTTGTGACAAACAGAACATAAACAACCAATAAGTCCATAAACGGCAATGTCGCCAATGTCCTTCGCGGTAATAAACGTCCTCCTCCACTGTTCGCGTCAGTCATGACGACATGAACGCGAACATTGCTGTTTCGTTTTGTTTACAGCATCCATCCTAGTTATTTTACGCCGGACGTTTCCTTGAACATTATAAAAAATTACCAAAGTAGCAGACCGTACCAGTTTGTCGTAGCAGTGCTACTGAAAAGAATAGATTTACTTGTTTGCTTGACCACAAATAATCGCCGCGACCTCGATATCAAACACCCCCAGGATTTATTTAAAAGTTAGCAGTTTTGACCCGGCGTTTATACGAAGCCGGCGTTTAATCGAGAAAATACGACGAAGTCAACAACAACAACAGAGAGTTTCTCTGGTTGATTAAAAATCCTCCCTGAAAGAAAGCAAAAAAGTGAAATAGCATAATCGTAAAATTGGTTGGAATTGCGTCTGCCTTTTTCTTTTTTTATGGGTATTTCCACTCAGGAGACTGTATCTGTGATCTTCTTTGAAGCAGTCTTCCGTATAGTTTTCGGAACACACAAATATTTATGTCCGCTTTGCCAGGAATTTTTCGTTTCTGCCCATTCTTATAATCCAATTGTGAGCATTTTTTCTTTTAGATATTGAAAGAGCTCTGTTTGTGAAACATGGAGCTGCACAAACAGGCATTTTGACAAACAAAACAAAACAAGGAGTTTTGAGTATTCAAACTTCAGGCTGAGCTCTTTGACGTCACGCATACATTACTAGCTCCAAGATGGCGGCGTTCAGTTGTCGAATTTTGGGCTACTTTAGAGAAAGATTTCGTAGGGTTTTAGCGCTCGTTGGAAGCTGAAATTTTGGTGAATAACACATTTTTGTATAAACTTTTTATTGGCATAAAGAAAATAAATTGCCATTCTGAAGTGAACTTCTCCTTTAACAAAAGAAATGAATCGCTGTCAATTTTACTCCTCTTAGACTTAGCTCTTACATGTAAACAGTCTTTTAAAGTCGTAGTTGGGATTGGAACTAGCCTCCT
>NW_027556983.1:0-7442 GCF_052425735.1 Oculina patagonica
ACTCCAGTGCTCCGGTGACAGTGCACCATACTTGGTCTCTGCCTTTGTGTTGATGGAACCTTACAGAAGACAAGTTTATAATTCAGAAGGCCTGAACATCAAATTCCTCCCATAAGGATTATTATTGTGTCCCTGGGTGAGGCATTTTGCAAGAAAAAAGGCAATTATTTCGTTATTGAAGCCCAGTGAAGACCTCGCATACCTTGGCCTCTTCTTGTGCTTTTTGGGTATGGACACGTTTGGAAAGGCATACATGGCTCCCATAACTTCATTACACTGAAATCCTTCCATTGAGTTGAATGTCTCGGCAACTAGTTTAGCTCTGTCCTTGAATGACTGGAGCACTGCTGTTTTCTCCTGGAAATGATACAGTATTATTAGAGACAGATAAATATTAAATAACGTATCCCTACAGTGTCAGATGTAGAATGTTTTTATGGCAGCAATTGTGTCTACAAACAATAAGTTTAATTCTGCTTTCTGACACCTACTTTCACAAACGTGTCATATGACTCATCTCCAGGTTGAGGTGGGCTCACTAGGCAGTCCATCATTGCCTGCACAAAAACATCATAATTAAAAACAGTCAATCAAAAAAAGATGTACAGTTGAACCCCGGCAACTCAAACTCTGAAAGGAAACGAAAAACAATTCGAGTTAGTTGGGTTTTCGAGTTACCCAAGTAAAAATTGACTGAAGAGTGAGACCAAGGGAAATGGAAGTTAGTTTGAGTTATCTGAGTTTGAGTTACAGGGGTTCTACTGTATTACAGTTATTTCATGAGAGCTTAATTGTTATACTGCTGTTATTCACTTTTGCCATAACTATCCTTCTCCTCCTCTTTTACATCATCATCAACATCATCATCATTAACAGATTAGCTCCTAATTTCTCTTTTTTATTACGACTACCTTTTTCTCTTTTTTGTAACAAATTCAAGTGAGCTGGTCACGAGAAACAAGGATCTGATCATCTTACCAAATTCTCATTGGGACACTCATAATAGAAAATGAATAAAAAGTTGAAAGGAAAATTCTTAAGCTTATATTGTGACAGCATGAGAGAAGCTCACCTGGCCAGTGATGCAAGAGCAAAGTTTTGCTGACATCATCTTTTTCAACTGGAACCTGACCTCACTGTCCATTCCTTCAATCTCCATATACCCTCCTCTAAAGCCACATCTGACAGAGCACAACAAATAGTTGAAGGATTAGATATACAATTAAATGTAAAATAAGGATTAACAATAAAATGTTGTGCCGTGTCGTGTCCCATGTTGCTACTACCATGGCCGAGAGTACTTGGTACTCTTGACAAAATACTGACTAGAGAAAACTATTATCATTTATGCCATTGTTCAAGTCTGTTAGGCTTAAGGTTGGCTTGATCAACCCTTAGTTTGTTTGGTTGGGATAGGGTAGTGGGTGGGGTGGGGGGGGGGGGGAATGTTCAAAGACAAACTTTAGACTTCCTGTTGGAAAAAAGGTGATGTTTTATTTGGACCAGGAGCAAAGCACATTCACCTAATCTTCCATTCAGTCTTTAGTTGTGATAAATTAGTAACAATGTAATTATTATAACATATTAATAATTACAGTAGAACCCCGGTAACTCAAACTAACTTCCATTTCCCTTGGACCCACTTTCAGTCATTTGTACTCGGCTCACTCGAAAACCCCGCTAACTCGAACCGTTTTTCGTTTCCCTTCAGAGTGTGAGTTACTAGGGTTCAACTGTATATCAATTTATTAAGAAAATTATTATTATATGGCGAAGCCTTACAAGGATTGGAACTACCAAATTCATGAATAATTATTTGATTGGCTAAAATAGATATTGACCATGGTATATATTTTTCTATCTAGATCAGCATCTAGACTGGTCTAGCTGTTACGTTTGCAATAATAATAATAATAATAATAATAATAATAATAATAATTTTATATAGCTCATATTAAAGTTAATTACAGTTGTGTTTGTATTCTTAATTAGATAGAAATAAGGTATGTGAGAACAGTGTTAAGGTTATCACATGAACATTTTCTCAAGTTGGTCTTTTGGCAAGTGTATTAAGGTGAGAAGGTTACAAACAAAAATTATAAAAAAATGACTTATTTCTGCTAAGAAATACTAGTTAATGTAAATGAGCCAAACAGCTTGCGAGAAAGAAGTAAAGAGAACAAGCAAACTTTGGCAAACTTAAGATCAGCTCAAGCATGCTGTCAAAACACCTTATTAGCAAGTTCTGAATCTGTGCTTTTAAATCTTTTGAGTTGTGCATTCAACAGTTTTAAAAGTACAATTCAGAACTTGTTAATTCAGGTAACAAAAAAATTACTTACTCTCCTAGAAATCCTTTTGATGTTGAATGGAAGGAAATGAGTTCAAAGTCCTCATAATCTGGGCCCAAATCCCGTAAGACCTTTTTGAATGAGTGAAATTTCATTCCCTCTCCATAAATATTTGCCTGATATACCTAAAGAAGAAATACACACTATTTAATTTGTGTTCCTGAGAATGTTATCCCGTCAAATGTGATCTATAGATAGGGTGAAGTCTGAATACTGATTACATGTTGAAAGGGTCTGTTGCAGATTCTTTTTATTGTTTTTAGACCTTTCGGCTAGTTCATAACTCTTCATCAGTAATATTTTTAAGAACTAGCCAAAATGTCTAAAAACAATGACAAACCCTTTCAACATCAATATGTGCACTCTTGCAGGAGAACACAACACAACAACACACAGTGCGGTCAACTAACTAAGAAATCAACATTCATTCTGCATATCTACCTCATCTGCAAGTAGAACAAGTTTCTCTTCCTTACAGAACTTAATGATGTTGCTTATATTGTCATAAGACAGAACTTGACCTGGAAGAGGACAATGAAAAACATCGCAAAATAATCAAATTAGTTGAAATTATAGTATCAACAATTTAACGAAATATGATATATCTGTCAGGTAAATAATTTGAGTGAGGTAATGCATGTAGTTCAAAATACTGATGCTGGATCCTAAATTTAGGACTTTGGAAAATTAATTTCAAACATTCCAGTGGATTTAACTAAAAGAATCATTTAAATACCATTTATTCAAATACTGATGCTGGATTTAAGTTCTGAAAAACCTTTTAAGAAGTTTCTCTGGTTTATTATTACATGTACGGTAAATAGACTGTTTTTCAATTCTGCTACGGTGCAAAAAAATTAGAGAATTCAGATGAAGACAACTTGAATTTCATCAAACTCAGAAACATGGCTTGTACCTGTTGGATTTCCAGGATTTATGACACACAAGGCACGTGGAACACAGTGAGGTCTGGCCTCATTCAAAGATCTCTTCAGTTCATTAATATCTAGGCTCCATCCATTGGCTTCGTCAAGGTAATAGTTAATCTAAAGTGAGACAACAACATTATTTCAAGGTCATGGTCAACAGGTATTTATTTTGGAACATCCATTTTTGCAGTCAATTTATGATGTCATCACTTTCCTCATTTGCATTACAAAAAACGTAAATATCTCCAAAACGAAAGAAGATATTTCAAAACGGTAAACCCCATTCTTCTTTATGTGTAAAGGTCTTTCAAATAAGCATTAATTAATTTTTACTTCATAGGCATTTTAACAGGTTCATCTAGCTGTGCCAAAATCCCAGGCGGGGGGGGGGGGGGTACTCCCATATGTGGCCTATATAGGTATGTGCCGCCCGATAGGGTATGGTTTTAGAGGTTCTCAGTCCTTAAATAGGGTATCATTTTTGCTCCTTTTGGAAATGTGTTCCCGGTGTGATCCTTAGATAGGGTACCTAAATTTTATTAGCTAAAATAAATGCCCAGCTAAACGAAAAAAATGTATCTTAAAAACTGAATTTTCTGTTCAGGTTTTAGTAAAGCGATTTTATAAAGATTCGTGTCTTGTCGTGCGCGGTAAGCCGTTATTTGCGTGGTCACGGAACGCTTCTCCTCCCCTTGAATAGGGTGTCATTTTTCGCTTTCTTTATCCTTAAATAGGGTGGGGGTTTAAGAACCTTGGCGGCACACCCCTATCCGAAATTTATGGGAGTACCCCCCCCCCCCAGGGCCAAAATGCAGACAAAACCATCTCTCAAATGCTGAATGTGACAAGAGCTTAATTCCACTATAAAGATATATTTTTTTACAGTGAAACCCTTTTAATACACAAAACAAAAGGGAAGGGAAAAATGTCTATATTGTGGAGAAGTCTGTAATACTGAGGTGGAATATTTTATGACTTTTGGAATCTGTCAGACCAGATGAGCTGTCTGTACTAACGCGGTGCATAACTGTATTATTATATAAAATACAACTATGTTACTGTACTGTGATACAACCCACTTGCTCACATTTGAAGAGCGGCGGGAATAAACGGCCCCTGGACTTTCTGACTAAATCGAACATTATCACAACAGCTCCAAATTGCGCATGCAGGTTTGTTTACGTGTGCTTAACACTGTCCTGTCTTTTATTTCACTGGTCTCTGTTTCGTTTTTGAAAAATTACACATGCAAAACGACAAGGTTTTTGCTCGCGTGGCTTCTTTTGTCTTTCTTTTACAAACGATAAACCCTAGTGAAAAAGCTTAACCCTAAACCCCAAGGGTTAGGGGGTTAGAGTCTGACGCTAGGGTTTCATTTCAAATTTAGGGTTAAAAAGCTAAACCCAAGTTTAAGGGTTAGGGTTAGCATTAGCGTTTCAAGCGGCTAGCTTTCACTGCAGTCTGCTTGCGGTTAGCTGCTTTTTGTTGTTTCGGGCAAGACTATTTTACTCTGTTACTGTTAGCTGTAATTTGCCGAGGTGAAAGTGAAATAAAGACTGATTGTTGATTGAATACGTTTGCCCGTGTTGTCACACTGTTATACTAGTTTTCCTTTCAGTTAAGTGCCGCCGGCTTGCTCTCACTTCTATCTCCACTCCTTACATCATCACACATCTACAAAATCCCGAGAAAACAAGATAAACTAAGGCACGAATCGATTGATTGATTTATTGATTGATGAATATTTAATGAGGCACAGAAAATAATTTTGCAAGGGGAGGTCCCCCCCAAACCTATAAAGAATTTTTTTTAAGTCTAAAACCAGGTCACTTCTCGGCAACTTTGTCGCGGCAGAACCCAAGCGGATCCTGGAAAATTGCGTTGACGAAGTTCCCGGCAAGAAACCCCTTGTTTTAGGCCTTCTATGCGGCCAGGCTCAAAACTACCTTGTTTGCAACGTTTTTTCCAAAGCGCTTAACAGCGCTGTTGTACAAAACAAAGGCAGAAACATCACTCAGTTCTTGGAGCGATGCTGTAAACTTACGGGTATTCAGACTTGATGATGTCCTTCAACCACCTGGCAGCCGCACTCGATCTAAAACTATAAACTTCTTCGTTTTACTTTCAAATGCGCCATTTTCGCTCATTTCAAACTCTTCCGCCTCTAACATGTGACCTTACGTCACAATGCAGTATCCAATCCTACTCTACTCAAATCAACAAAAAACATGCGCAGCGAGTCGAAGACAAGCTTGTTAAATGGTTTCTCGCCTTCCGTAGACGCTTAGAAAACCCTACAGGGAAAGATGTACACGCGATGCGTTGGAAAACTCAGACTGCTAGCTGACTGGGAGAACGTAAGCCTGCAAAATGCCATTTTTTTTGCATACACAATTTCTGAAAAACGAAGAAAAGACCAGCCGAATGCAACACAGGACAGTGTTTAGCACACGTAAACAAACCTACATGCGCAATTTGGGGTAATTGTGAAGAACAGCTCCCGCTAACCGACTGTCGGTCGACTGTCGGTCGTTTGTCGGCCGACAGTCGGCCGTTTGTCGTCCGTCTGTCGTCCGTCTGTTGGCCGTTTGTCGGCCGGCTGTCGGTCGTCTGTCGGCCGACAACCTGCCGACAGGTTTTGGCTATGATGTCGCCCAACTGTCGGCCGACAGCCGGCCGACAGGCGGTGATGTGTTGGTAAGGTGTCGGTAAGATGTCGGTAAGTTGTCGGTTATACGGTAACACTAACCTTTTTGTTTCTTTATGTTTTTCCTCGGTAACGGACCCCAAAATTTATGAGAAATTGAAAGGAAAGGTATATACTCCTGAGTTTCGGTCATCACAGCCTAAAACTAGCTTCTGCGCTGCCGAAATCGACCGGAGAATTTACTCGGACACAGCTACTCCATTTCTCCGCCATATTGGATTGGTTAACCTAGTCTCATTCCCCCTCGGAAAGGGTCGCAAAGGATTCTAGGGCGACTTCAGCGAGTGCGTGTGTGGAGAAGTTTTTACACTGTTTTGGCCTGAGTTTTGGATAAAATCATCTTTGAATGTGATTTCATTGCTTGCCTTATGGACATAAAGTTACGTAGGTGATATATTTATAAGAGATTGAAGTTTGTATAAAAGAAAATCTTGGTGAGGAGTCGATTTGTTTTGTAGTAAGTACCGTAGTACAATGAAATACAATGTTTATAAGTCTTATCTGTTTTAATCGCTTTCTGCGTCAGGTTTACTTCTGTGTTTACTGCTCAGTTTTACAGTAAAATGTCTGTTTTGGGAAACTGTCGGTAACCTGTCGGTGGGCTGTCGGTGGCCTGTCGGTAGTCTGTTGGTAACCTGTCGGCCGACAGTTGACCGACAGTCGGTTAGCGGGAGCTGTTCTTCACAATTACCCAATTTGGAGCTGTTTCGATAATGTTCGATTTAGTCAGAAAGTACAGGGGCCATTTATTCCCGCCGCCCTTCATTTAATGGTTTGCATATAAAAAGTAAAAAGGGGGTGCGCACCCCTGCACCATCCCCCCTAGATCGGCCCCTGACAGATGATTATGCATGGTGTGCTAGTTACCTGGTGAGAGTTCATTTCAGACAGTGTCGCTGAGTAGAGGGGGTACTGGGGAATTGGGATCATGATGCCAGCTCTACCATTTCCTGTGTTGACACTTGTCTGGAGCAACTTCAATATAGCCTTGAAAAATAACAATAATGGCAAAATAAATGAATGAAACTAGTAACAATTAACATTTACATGGAAAAAATTTTGTGTGGGAATACCAGACGTGAGTATGAAGAAAGGAATCACAACATCGGACAGATAGTTCTCTTTACAACTTGTACAATTGATACTAAAAACTGTGGTCATAATAACCTCATCTGACCGTATGCATTGTCCTCGGTTGTTAATTTAGACAAAGTTACTTATTTGTAGAACACATCCCCAATGCTTCTCTACAGTTAACAAAAATGTAATAACTATATATTAATTTTATTTAATCATTTTTAAGCGATGATGTCATGACAACATCACTTAATGCCGTGAGGCGATGGACCAGATCTGTTGCGTGCAATCTATTGTGTGCTCTAACCACTCAGCCATGCTGTCTCCTAAATTTCATTTGAGTTCTTAATATTAATCAGTATTAGATTAGAATTATCG
>NW_027556984.1:0-7444 GCF_052425735.1 Oculina patagonica
CTTCTGCTTTCCGGACTTGGACCCCACGAAGTCTCATTATATATTTAAGCCCCCACCCCCACCTCCTTCACCAGCATTTTAAGGCAAATACAAACTATAAACAGAGAAAAGTTAGTTATCTGTTCACCCAAGTTAGTTTCATTGTTACCTTTTCGTGGATATGTACACGTTTGATTTAACAGAAACAAATATATACAAATACAGTAGAACCCCGGGAACTCGAACTCGGATAACTCGAAAACCTCGCTAACTCGAACTGTTTTTCTTTTCCCCTTCAGAGTTCGAGTTACCGGGGTTCAACTGTATATCAATCTTATGCGAGCTAGCTCATAGCTACAAATAAGCCCCCACCAGCCCTTCTTTGTTTTAATATCTTCTCTTCATTACTCCCCTCAAAATGTCTCGAAACGAAAAAAGGCTTCTCATACATTGTATAGTCCACTTCATGTAAATTAAGCCCCGGACCTTCAGGCGAGGGGAGGTGGTGGTGCCGGTGGAGGGGGGGGGGGGGGGGCGGATTGGTAAAAGATATTTTTACGGCCGTGGTTGCCAACAAATGCACTTTCTCTCTGGCTGCTAGACATCTGGGATCTGCATCCTTATCCATCATTTTGAAAACGTTAGTTACAGGGGTGAGAAAACAAACACACGGTGAGCAAATGCAACCCAAAGCTGAACATGTCTATTACACATTCCTACACTCATTCTCACACACAGAGTTAGTACTAAGGGCCTGTTTACATGATTCCGGAATGACTTTCATTCCGGAATGAAACTCGTTCCGGAATGAAGTTCGTTCTGCATTTACATGACAGAGTCGACCGGTTCAACCAAAGGCGTTTTCACGTGCGTGGTTTTCGCGCGAGATCAAAACAAGGTGGCGCATGTTTCGCGCAAACATGTTTTTGTGCCTATTAATGGCCGTATCTGCAATTTTAACGAGTAATTTGACCATAGAGCTGCTTCTTTGGGCTAAACAGTAAATGCTTTTACGTTTTTCGCTCTGAATTCAAACTGTGGAGTCCGTATGCGGTTTCGCGAGTTGCGGTTTCATCTCGGAACGAAATTGGTTCTGTGTTTACATGATACCAGAATGAAATGTCATTCCAGAACGAAACTTTCATTCCGGAATGAAAACCGGAATGAACTCATTCCAGAATGACTTGACTTTCGTCTCGGTATCATGTAAACAGATACAGAGAAATGTATGGGGATGGAATGAACTCGTTCCGGAATGAAAGTCATTCCGAATCATGTAAACAGGCCCTAGGGCCTGTTTACATGATTCCGGAATGACTTTCATTCCGGAACGAAACTCATTCCGGAATGAAGTTCGTTCTGCATTCACATGACAGACTCGACCGGCTCAACCTAGGCTTTTTCACGTGAGTGGTTTTCGCGCGAGATCAAAAACAAAGATGGCGCGTGTTTCGCTCAAACATGTTATTGTCCCCATTTATGACCATTTCTGCAATTTTAACGAGAAATTTGACCGTAGGGCTGCTTCTTTGGGCTAAACAGGAAATACTCTTACCCTTTTTCGCTCTGAGTTCAAACTGTGGCCTCCATTTGCGGTTTCATGAGATGCGGTTTCGTCTCGGAACGAAATTCGTTCTGTGTTTACATGATGCCAGAATGAGATGTCATTCCGGAACGAAAATTTCATTCCGGAATGAAAACCGGAATGAACTCATTCCGGAATGACTTGACTGTCGTCTCCGTATCATGGAAACAGATACAGAGGAATGTATGGGGATGGAATGAACTCGTTCCGGAATGAAAGTCATTCCGGAATCATGTAAACAGGCCCTAACTCTGCCACACATTACCAATTCGTCAAATTAAAAAAAACTTTTTATTATTTGTCGTGTCAGTTATGCTTCTACCTGCATATGACGTTCTGGCGACCGTACAACATCCTCTGTAACATAATGATTACCCAAGCTTGACGTTAGCAGTTAAAAGCAAACATAAGTGAAATTATTGCGCCTTTGCTTATGTTTGTGCTTTCCTCCTGTTTAAAAAAATGTCTTTCTTTTACTATCATTTTACGAGTATGTTTGTAATAAAACGTCTGCATTACGGCCGTTTACACAGGCGTTTTTTTAGCCCAACTCAATGCAATTTTTGTCGCGCCGAAGTTGCATCAAGTTTCAAACAGGTTCGAAACTCTTGCGATATCGCGGCGATTTTATCGCCGCTAGTTTAAACGTGTGTAAACTCGTATGTAAACAGGCCTTAAAATTTATTTTCCGACTCTTTTTAATTATAGTTAAACATGTAGGTTAAATAATTGAACTCGTGTTTTCTCGCTAACGTAACTTATTTTATGTGCAGCTAAAGTTTTCATTACTGTCAGTTCTCTTGACACACTTTATACCAACTCCGAAACAAAAGATGTCTGAAATAAAATTACTGATACATGAATATACTGAGTCAAGGTGGTAATACGCAGTTAATTGTCAAAAAATAATCAGCATTTGCCAGTGTCGAAAATGATATAAATCAGCCATCCATATAAAAGCCAAGGCGAAGAGACAAAGCTTTAGGCTGCTTTAACCGCAAGAAACAATGCAAGGCTACAACAGAACAACTTTGGAGCAATCAGGCGTAGTAGAATAACTCAGGAGCTTTAAAAGTGGATTGAATAAACAACCATGCAAACATAAAATCATGCACTAGTACTGATTATAGATATCGTAGTTTCTTTCGAATTCTCTATTTTCATTTGGAAAGAGTAGTTCGTTAGAATGGATCAGAGCGGTTTTCTTGTCCAAGTATATGGCAAGAAAATCACAAGCTTTTATTTTGATACGAAGCTCTAAACGAATCGTGCTTTCAATCATCCATTTGATGCATTCAAATTAGCATCTTATTATTAATTCATTCCAATCATCGACGTGCGGCTTTACACAGTTTTGCTAAATGAAAATTGGCCGAGCGGTTCACTTCCGTACCACCAAAACCCATCAGTTCTTTTTGCATTCAGCGAGGAAAAATTACTGCTATTGTTACAATGGCTTGCTTTCTCTCTTCATCGTTTAGTTAAACTGTGAGCTTGAATGGGTGCCGATCACAAATTTGTTGAGCAGTATTTTACAAAATTCAACCATTTATTGGTTTTTCTCGATCTTTTCTTGATGTTAAGAATGACATGTTTTTGGACTTTTACGTAGCTCTTGTAGTTGTTGTACGGTACCTGTAGTTGGTATTAAATAGCGTGTTACATGTAACATGTTTTTTTTTAGTTATACGGGTACTTTCAGTAGTTACGTAAGCTCGTACGGTAAAATGTTCATCAAAAGTTCCCGTATAACGTATAATAAATACTATCAGAGTTCACACAGTTTCTGTAGTTCCTAAAAAGTTCCTGTAATATAATTTCTGAAGTTCCTGAAGCTCTCCTAGTTTCTGTAGATCCCATGGTCCATGTAGTTTGCGTATTGTTGACGTCATTAGTGTAAATATAAATACATGGCTTGTTGCATGACATCTCAAATCCTCCAATCGTCGTCAGTCAACCTTGCTTCCGTTAAAGAGTTCGTGCGATAAATTTGCTGAGCATTTTTCTTTACAAAATTAAATCATTTTTATATTGTTTTTGTATGGAATCTAAAGGTTTATTTTTAAAGTTTTCAATTCACGGTGTTCCCAATCTAAAGGGCCCCAGGGAAAAAATACAAAATTGAACGGGAAGCAGTCTTGACGTCATTTATTCAACTGGTTTATGTTAATGAGCACAGTTAACTTTAAATAACTGGTATCCGTCAGGAATAACCACTTTCGGCGTTCGGTAAACTGCGACTTTATCGAGCGTCGTTACTCACAGTCAAGATATGCACAGTTTGAAGAAATTCCAGTCCCTTGGCAAGCTTAACGTAGTGTTCAGAGTTTGCACCCGGAGAAATTATGCATTTACGGCTATTCGACGGGATTATGGCCCTGAAGCCGTAGAAAAACTCCGCGGAAGTTTGAAGATTGAGCAAACTTTAGCAAGACGAGGAGCAGAAAGGCTTTGGGAGCTGATAAATCGTGGAGAAGACTCGTACGTGAACGCACTCGGCGCCATGACAGGTATGGGAATCAAAAGTGATATTGGGAAACCGATTTTTTGACAAGGCGTAATAAGGGTGCAAGTAAAACTGCATGCTTCGTTTTTAAGAACACTTTGCATTTTCAGCTATATTTTCTTCTAAAAGTTAATATTAACAACAAAGATTTCTCGTGAACACGTTAAGCTTCTATCAGAAAAACTTTCTGCAGCACAAGGCGAAAAATGAATATTATTTGTCCGCTGTCTGCCTGACGCTTAGGGCCAAGGGCCGCGATAAAATGGAGATATTTTATGATAAGTAGCTATAAGTAAATAACTTTTTGAAAATGTAAATGACGGTCCAAAACTCACATGAAATGCGGAAAAGTATAAAATATAAAGTCGATTCTTTCTTGCTCAAAGTTGTGAAGTTAAACGATGTTTGTTTGGTCAACAATGAACTAAAGTGATGACGTGTCGCATATAAATGACTGAATGCATGTCTCTGCAGTTGTCACATGATGTTACATTAATAACATTATTTATTTACTGACCATAAATTTACGCGTAACAAGAATAAATAATGATAAAATATGCAAGAGTTTGACTATGAGTACATTATTTTTTATATAAGAATATTATTTTTCCGACCCAGGCTGAATTATTTTTATTATTATTTTTCTTATATTGAAGCGTATGATAATATAATATTGCATTTACAAATTGGCACACAATATTATATTGTTTGCAAAATCTCAGCCTCGGGTTTACTCTTAACCCTGCTTCTCATATAATCGCCACGATTGTTTCTATCGCCTCTGTCACTTCAAAAAGCTTTGAGATTATAACACAGACGATCGTTAACGTCTGTGGCGATTGTGGTGATCGTCCGTGTTCTATTCCCTCAGCTCACCTGTTACGGTTTGTGGTTCTATTCTTTATTAGCTTCTCTTTCCCCTTCCTCGCCGTGAAACCTCCAATAACTGAGATGAATGGAGGCCACAAGTTTAACTTATTCACTGAAGGCTGCCATTGTATTGAATCTAGGGCTAAAATGATTGTGTTTTGTAGGTCTTCACACATGCCAGGCAATCGGAAAGGTCGCTTTAGCCTGCGAGCAGGCTCCGATTCGGGGGAAACGTGAATATATTATTATTGAACTCCTCGAGCGCCGAAGGCGCGATCCGGCGAGTGCCGAAGGCGCGAGTGCGTAAGTTTGGTCGCGGGCTTGCTTCGCTCGCCGACTCGCGCCTCGATATTTTTACAGAAAACAAATTCTTATATAAAAAAGAGTGTAGTTAAAATGACCACAACTGTTTTTTTTTTTTTAAAAAAATCAAACAACAAACACACAAGTAAAACATATATGTTTTTAGATGTCAAAAATGTTGAGTATCAGTGAAGTCAGTAAATTTGTTCTACAGGCGGCCAAGCAGTCCAGATGGCCAGGGCCGGTTTACAATCCATTTACCTGAGTGGCTGGCAAGTGGCAGCAGACAGTAACATGGCTGGACAGACCTACCCGGATCAGAGTTTATATCCTGCTAACTCCGCTGCCAAGCTTGTTGAACGAATCAACAACGCCTTCATCAGAGCGGATCAGATTGCACACATGGAAGGATCTGATCAACACATTGATTTCTTTTTGCCCATTGTTGCTGATTGTGAGGCTGGATTTGGTGGACCACTGAACGCCTTTGAAATTACGAAATCCATGGTAAATAATTATGTGATTATAAATACTAACAAATTAAATGTACATGCCACGATTTAGCCGGTTAGGATTAAGATCGAAATGTTTCGACTGTATTGTATGATTGTCGTTAGTAGGTCTTCACCCATACCAGGCGATCGGGACGATCATATGAGTATTTGCAAACGATTGATGCAGTCGCAACGATCGGGGCGATCATATAATATGAGAAGCAGCCTTTAATGACTGGTTCCTTGGGAAACCAGTTAATTTTGTTTCCCTTCGGAATCTCTATGTTTCCCTCGGCTCTGCCTCGAGAAACCGCCTTGGGAACATTGAGATTCTTGAGAAACAAAATAACTGTTTCCCGAGGGATCAGTCATTACTGTTTTACATATATTCGGGTCGGGATTTTTTTTTCTTCAAACAAGCTAAATAAAAGGCTGAGGCGAAAGAGTTACGAAGACTGAGATAAAAGTCTCATCTTCACAAACTATTGTCTGACTCTTGTTCACATTCTACAGATTTCTGCTGGTGCTGCAGGCGTCCATTTCGAAGACCAACTGGCATCAGAGAAGAAGTGCGGTCACATGGGAGGAAAGGTTCTTCTTCCAACACAACAGTTCATCAAGGTCCTCAACGCTGCTCGTCTGGCTACTGACGTCATGGATGTTCCCACTGTTATCATTGGACGAACAGATGCTGAGTCAGCAGCCATGGTGACGTCAGATATTGACCCACGTGATCAACCATTCTTGACCGGTGAAAGAACTCCCGAGGGGTTCTATTGTTCAACTGCAGGCTTACAACAAGCCATCGCTCGAGGACTAAGCTACGCTCCATACTGTGACGTCATATGGTGTGAGACAGGCAAACCTAACTTGGAAGAAGCACACATGTTTGCTGACGGAATCCATTCTGTGTTTCCAGGGAAACCTCTTGCCTACAACTGCTCGCCTTCATTCAACTGGAAAGCCAACCTCAGCGATAAAGAAATCGCCGTGTTTCAGAAAGAACTCGGTAAAATGGGCTACAGATATCAGTTCATTACCTTGGCTGGATTCCACTCGCTCAATCACGCCATGTTCAAGCTTGCACGTGACTACAGAGATCACGGCATGTCTGCCTACACCAAGGTACAAGAAGACGAGTTTGCGCAGGCCCCATTCGGATTCACAGCGCACAAACACCAGAGGGAGGTCGGGACGGGATATTTTGACCAAGTGAGTATGGCGATCAGTGGAGGAACAAGTTCGACTACAGCGTTAGAAGGGTCAACCGAACAAGAACAATTCACTGACAACTCGGACTCGGACCCAGGAAAGATTGCTACAGGTTAATGACTTGAAAACAAAGAAACATTTCATTCATAAGCTTATAAGACCTTATAATTGTTTCGTTGCTGGTTAGGACGTGCATGCCTTTCTGTGAAATGAATATAGTGTGAATATAGTTTAAATTCTTGAATTTCAATTGTAACATAATTCGTTTAGTTGTATTCTGAGCTGATATTTAACTGAATAAAAATGATTGATTTAATTTTTTTTTTGCTTTATTTTCCTCTCGTCACACTTGAAAGATTGCGTGACTTCAAACACGTCACAATTAGCTTGATTTGCAATTTGAAATCATTAACTTATTTTTCACATTTTCGAAAACCAGCGTTTTTAACCCATATTTCTAATGAAGCGGTTTTCCCGGCTGCAGTGTCAAGATCG
>NW_027556985.1:0-14824 GCF_052425735.1 Oculina patagonica
AAAAAGAAAATGGTCATATTTACCGGAATAAACAAATTCCATATCTCTGTAGCATAACTTGAAAAGGTGACGTACCTGCTGGTATTTTTATTCCATACAGTTCTACTCTGAGGGCTTCATAAATTTCATAATCAATAGGCTGGAACCGAACGGCTCGAGCTGTTGGAGGTTCTATAAGAACATGTTTTACCAACTGATTTCTATTCCAATTACCACTAAATTTCTGAAACAAAAAATGAGTAAACTGCTGGGATTTTTTTTGCGTTCAAATAGTGAATTTTATGTATTTAAAAGAGTCTCACTGTTACAATGTCTTACACAACAAATTATTATATTTGTTGGGAGTCAAAAATACAAATATGCATCTAGTTTTGTATACGATGAAAAACCTGAATAAATGTTAAACCCCCGGTGATGTTTGACGAAAGGATGCAAGTATTCGATTTTGGCTCTTACATGGGTGTCGAACTGTGATAAGATTTTCGCGTTTATTAAGATCCCCCCTCCACCTTCAGTCACGACCACCTGACAGTTTGGTTGCTATGGGGGAGAGGAGGGGGTGTAAATTTAGGTTGTATGCTTACTTTCTTGTCGTCGATGTTTTACAGAGACTGTGCTTAGGAATGGAACAGATAAAAATTGGATAAAAAATGCTAATTTATTGGTTACTACGTAGCTTTTATAGGTCCATGATAGATTCTAAATCCTTAAATGCCACCGAGATCATTCTTGAAAAAATTGCTCTTAAAGACTCTCCTTCTCTCTCTGTCTGTTTTCAATATACTGCGTGCCTCTGTCAGAAGCAGGGGGGGGGGGGGGGGGGGGACTTGAAGGCGGCATTTTTTTGACGGCATAGCGGTTGTCTGGAAACCGTGCAAGTCCTTTTCAAGGACTTTGCAAAGATAGACGTAACCTTAAGTTTTGTTTTTCACAGCAAGATTGAAATATCAATGACTACATACATGTGAAATGCGATGAGTGGTGGTTTTTGCGTTTGATTTTTCTCCCGCTGAGATGTTTTTTACATTTTCAGCCAGATTTCTCACCCGATGTTCTACGTCACTGAGAATGTTTTGGCGGCGTGGAATAACAAAAAAATGTGTCGCGGCTAACATTTGACAACCAAAACATGGTAAATTATTCCAGGATCATTGGATTTATTTTAATTAGTATAATTCGCAGGCCTTTGTTTTGCCAGACTGGTCACCGTTATCACTGTTTGTTGTTTTGCTAGTGTCCGTAAATCTTCAAAGGAGCAAATAAAATGCAAATAGCTATTGTGTTTTGTGCATGGTCAACACCAAAACAAACGAACTAAACAATGTACTTGTCAAGCTATTCCCTATGCCCTTAGCAACCATTCGATAGCTACTGCGCACACTCGGTTGCCCGGCAGCGCTTTGCCAAATTTTTTAGTCGTTTAACAAAGGAAGTTTCTTTCCCCTTCCCACCCCAGGTCAGAGGTTAACGACAGTGGAGGTAATTCACTTCTGAAACTAGTTTTGAATGTCTTTAAATGACTTCCCAAACCTTTTCTTTGTTGTTCTCTTTGTAAATAATCCACTCCGTGAGTAATAAATGCAACTTGTAACTTTTGGTCCATTCATCTTGAAGTGGATGTCCTTGCGTAGCTACAGCACAAAGGACAAAAATGTCTCCCAAGTCAATTTGCAGAAAGTCATCACCATCTTTGTAATTAAAAGCAGGCGCCCATGCCCCCTTTCCATGCAGCCGTCCTTTATAAGGTTCGTCAGCGAAACGTGACGACGAGGCTGAGAAACTTTTGTCTGGCAGTCTATTTGCAAGCCCAATTGCTTGATTTTGGCACGCTTAAATGAAGAAAAGAATGGTTGATTGATAGATTGATTGATTGACTAACTGACTGACTGTTTGATTGATTGATTGATTGATTGATTGATTGATTAGTTGATTGATTGAATTGATTGATCGATTGATTGATTGAGTAGGTGATTAGGAATAACCATTATACCAAATTAAATACTTGCTTTAAAACTATTTCTCCAATTTTTTCTATGGCAATCTCATGTTCATCCCTTTTTATTTTTTAAATTTTATTTTAAGGTACACAAGCAAAACGTTTCATTGCATTCGCACGTCTGCCAAATACGTCTTTAAAAGCTGTTAACTTTTGATTACTTAGATATAGCAGTTAATTACCTACCAGTGCTTATCCGTCTTTCGGAATAAACTTCTAGCTGGCAAATTTCAACCCCATTGTAATCACCGGGACTTCTTATAAACACAAATTGACCGACGAGTCTCGGTAGACAATACATCGTCCAATATGTCCTCTCTGTGTGCTTGTAACCGCCTTGGAGTCCTCCACAACGCGGATTGGAAGTTCCTCCATTTGTACTGTCATCACCTGCTCAACAATTAACAGTCAAAACCATAAAAAGGATTGGATCAGTCACGAAACAACAAGCTCTTTTTCCACGATAAATCCTTAATTCTACCGTTAAAAAAATACTGAAATTGACATTCTTTCTCTATTTCATAGGTTATGCATAAGCTACGAATAACTACGAATAACTTTGCTCTCTGACGCACTGTCTAGCCATGTCTTAATTTTAATGCAATTACCAATTGAATAACTCTTGTGGTTTGTTGCGGTTACGTCTCGCAGCTAATTGGTTGCAAAACAATTAATATTCCAGAAATAGTTTTAGGCGTTCATGCTTTTTATGGTTTTTACTGTAAACAAATAATGATCATGTTGGAGAAGAATTTCACCTGGTAGAGAAAAGAATCAGGGATTCAAAACACTCCTGTACCCCCTTAATTTCACAATCGGGGTGGGGGAAACTTTCTTTGTTACACGACTCAAAAATGCGGCATAGTGGTGCTGGGCAACCGCGTTTGCGCAGTAGCTGTCGAATGGTTGCTAAGGGCATAGTGAATAGCTTGACAACAGACTTAACAAAGCTCTTTGTTTTTTTCGCATATTCTGGTCTTGACCGTGCACAAAACACAATATATATTTGCATCTTGTTTGCTCCTTTGAAGTTTGCCGGACATCAAAACAACTTTTTTTTATCAACTATGCTGGGGTGACTGTGACTTTCAAACCGAAAAGGTAAGAACCGATCTCGTACCGGTACCGGTTGTGGATGGCTTTCCTACCGGTACGAAGTTATCCCGGTTTTCTCTTGCTCTCCAGTATTCGTTTACATGATAACAACACGAAATGAACGACCACTAGTTTCGAAATGAAATCAGTCTCATGTTAGACTGAAACGGGTAATACATGCATCTTTTACGCTATCCAATACGGGATGAAGATAAAACTGTAATATGTAAACGCGGTATGGAGCCACGAAGTTATACTTGTATGTAAACATGAAAGGCCAGTATTTTTTTAGTGCTAGAGACTGTAGAAATATTAGGATTGCAAGGATTTCGGGCACTCGTGAACATTTCGACAAGATCAAGCCTATCTGGAAGTGCTTTGAGACAGAACGCTATTCGTAAATGGTTTCATACAGGTGACTTCAGACAAAGCCGAATCAAATGTTTTCAGTGTCCATAATTATGTTTTATTATGTTTTCTTGATGTTTTAATTTGACGCCATGAACGTTTAATTGATAAAAAGCTGTTCGCCCGAATAGTTAAAATGCTTTTGTTCCAAATATTTACAAACAATGATTTTCTTGACAGTTTACTTAACACTCGATAAAGAGAGCGTTAGAAATTTACGGTTGAAAAATTTCCTTGTCAACTGTAAATTTGTTTCTTTAACTTTGTTCTAAAACTACGCTTAGCCAAGTAATCGGTTACTGTGTGTACGTTCTGTACATATTTAACCTAAACAATCAGGCCGGTCAAATGAGATGTATAAAAATAATTTACTTTATGATTCAATCCTAAATACCATTATTGAATTAATACATCAAAATGTACTGCATCGAGTTTGAAGGAACAGTACTTTTCTAATCTATGCATTTCTTTACAAAGCCCAGAACTCACCAATTCTGATTTCAAATTTCTCTAATGATAGATAGTGAAGCGAGACCTCAGCAACAGGTAGGGATGATCCCAAGTCCACTCTCCACCATGGATCCTGCTGGTAATCGGTCTGACTACAAGAATCGGCATTTCCATCGACTGCAGCTTTAGCTGCGAGCTCTGCGAATCCCGTCTGAGATGACTGAATCGCAGGCTGGTTTAAGGCACGATCTTACAGAAAAAAAAAAAAAACAGTTCGTTAAAAAGGCCCTTTGTCTCACTATAAACTTGGCAATTATTTTTGCTAAAGTATTGCTAAAAAGTAGGTTGGCTTATATTTAAGTAACTTTATTATCATATCAATGAGCAAGATGTTGTCGTTCAAACGAGTTTTAACCCTCATGGTGTTAATTTACATGACCTGTAGCCAGGAGTTGGAGGAGTAGTCATGGAATCACTTGTGAAGTCATCAATTTGCATGTCAGCGAATTTTCATGATAACCAACTAATACAGACAGGATAGATCTTATCACAAGACTGTCAATTTTGAATATCTACTACTCACGGATTATGACAGAGCTTATCGCAAAGTAACGGTCAGTTTTTAGTGCAAAATTGGTGGTGAAACATGTCATTACTCCAACGATTAATCAAGTTCTCCTTTCCAGGATTTGCCAATGATCAAGATCAAAATGTTTCCGGACTGCAGAAGGAATGCGAGAAGAAGGAACAAGAATAAGACGGCCAAAAAAGACAAAGAAATTTTGCCTTTAGCGCACCGGTCAAATTTATATACTCTACGTTTAAACGCGTTAAGTTCATAAAAATCTAGCTCCGGTTATACATCCCGTGTAAAAAAAAGTGTTTTTCTTGCAAATTTGCGGGAAATTTAGCACCGCACCACCAAATGTCGTCTATAAGATACCATGCGCCGACTGCCCGTGGAGTTACATCGGCGAGACGGGAAGATGTTTAAAAACAAGAAAAAAAAGAACATATTAGAAACACAAAAACCTTTAAAAAAGGTTCCAACATCGCCTCACATGCCTGGTTGAGCGACCATTCCATCGATTTTGACAGTGCGTGTGTGATTGATAAAGGAAATTTTCGCGTTAGAAAAACTTTGGAATCCTGGCACACAGCAATCACGAACCATGCTGACAATAATGCGAAACAATTACCAAGACAATATTCAATTTTATTTTGAACCTTTCATTAGCATTTTAACCCGCACACAAACATTTTTATTGTTTTTATTATAATTTTGTTTTTTCACACTTTTTATAGTATATATTTTAACGTTCGCGTTTTTTATTCATTACTTGTCAAAGACTACAGACTAATAGTCGAAAGCTCGTTTTTCATCATATTTTTAACCAGAGATCGCGTTTTAATATTTTACTATGTCTTACCCTGGTTACTCGTCTATTTTTTTTTAAAAAAATAAATGGTTAAAATAAAAGGTAAGGTAGGTTAAGTCTGCAAACGAGACTATCTATCTTTTTGAAAAAAGATAACTCATTTTGTCAAGAAGCTCGAATTTATTTTGCCAGAAAATAAACTTTGTAAGATTTGCGCTCTCGGAAGGAGGTAATTTTGGCGCTTCATTACTGGGGTTTAAAATACGCTCACACTAGTGTTCTTGTGTTTTTACAAGGCCCCGTCCACACTAATCCGAAACATTTGAAAATGTAACTTTTTTCTCCCGTTTGGCCGACCGTCCACACTAAAATGGCGTTTTCGGTTATCGAAAGGGAATCTTTCCGAAAACGGTCTCCAGACATAAGAAAATAACGCCGGCTAGGTGATGCAGTGTGGACGGCAGAAAAAGGGGCTTTTCGAAACGCTGATGTCAAATGGCCATATGAACTCTAACACAGTCCACGGTGTTACAGACTGCACTTAGAACGAATGTTTTGGACAAGACCCGGTAACCGAGAATTCACCCGAGAATTCACCCCAAGTGAATACGTCTAGAACTTGATATTAAATAAAAGCATCCCAAGTAGTCCAAGTTCCTATATGGCGAGTTTATAAAAAAAAAAAAACATCACTCACCAATTTTGTCACCAATTCTCACTGATAATCCGTAGAGCTCTGTCCTCATGCAGCAGTTGCCATGGTGATCTTGCGCGATGATGCGCAAACGTGTAGCAAAAACACCGTTGCACAAAAGTCGTTTCACTGTAGTGTTACGGTCAAAATTTCCGTGGAAAATCTGCAGACAATTTAAGAAGAACACCGATTCTAAATAAATCAACATAAAATCACAGATTCACAATTAGTTATCAGAGTTATTTGTTGAGTTTCGTCAAACTTTATTTAACAATTCTTCATTCCCCTAACGTAACTGTAACGCCAAAATAACTTTATTTGATAAGAAAAACACAGGTCGTAATCTCAAAGTATTAATTAATCTCTGTGCTGATGGTTTACCAGGGTTTACCTTTGAAAACAATGTTGTGTATGAGTTTTCACCTATGTACCACTTAAAACAAACCTTTACTATTCCCGCTTCTTGATAGTCTTTCCAAGTTTTCCCATCAGTGGATGATTGTAGCGTGTATGTCTTGATCCACTGATTTCCTTGAGAATTCCCCTGAGTGGACACAGCACAGATGATGTAAAGCCTGTCTAAGTTAATCTGTAGATATGGCTTACGGTCATTTGCTGCTGCACACCACGATGATCCTTCAATGTAGTTCAATCGAGCATTCTTTGCTGGTGTGCTGGCATTTTGTACAGAAGAAGAAGTGATATCCCTGTCAAGGATATATCCATTGCCCATTCCTAGCTCTTCATCCTGGCATTCTCCTATTAAACATATTTAAAACATTTTATGTCTATTTGGTTAATATTTGCTTTTTGGTTGATTGTTTGATTGATTGATTGATTGATCGATCGATCGATCGATCGATCGATCGATCGATTGATTGATTGTCTCTCAGCAGTTTTGAGATCAATTGTAATGTGTTTTGAGGTTAGACGTATTACATATCAATGTTGATGTGTTCTCAACTTCAAATACAAATAAAAACGTTTTGAAATTTTATTGCAAAATTATTCCAGTGCCGGGCTCTTAAGTTAGTCTCTGAGGCAAGGGTATTTACCCTGCATTAGTAATAGATATTTATGGAAGCACTTCTATATTTCTACAGGATCTGCTTTTTGGAAGGTCATTAAGTTCTGTAAAGAAAAACCCTCAGGAAAGGTGGGGCGTGTAATCCACTCCCCCCCCCCCCCCTACCCTTCCCTTTTACGTCCAAGGGATCAAGCACACAACCATTCACTTACTCCAGAATACAACAACGAGTTTTGCAAACTCAAAAATGTTGGAGTCAGAGAAATCTAAATGCAAATCACCGGAACCAAAAATTGCACTATTCAACCAGATAATGGTTTACCGACTTGAAACCTCTAAAAGAGGGTCCTGAAGGGGGGTACCAAATCCCATTTCCCAACCCAAATTTTGCCCAAATCCCATTTCCCAGCCTATTTTTTGTTTAAATCCCAGTCCCAGCAGTGAAATTCCCAGTGCATGGAAAATCTGGTCTCAAGCGCATTATATCTGTGTTGTTTTGATTGTCCTAAACGTAGCCCACTCCCTGAACTTTCCCTTCGGTGCCCAATATAGAAATGGAACCCAGGCGCAGGAAGAGAGAGTCCAGAATAACTTGTATGCGCATGCTTAGAAATCCGTCGCCCCCCCACCCCCCACCCTTACAAAAAAGGGGGGGGGGTGACCAAACCATATTCCACAGCACCGTTGGACACACACGCGCACAGACGATAAATTATAGAAGTTGTATTTGTGGATTTAGTACCTATTTTGCATAGTTCAATTTTTCATTCAAGCGAGCTATTTTTACCTTAGCGCACACACGTTACATGAAAGAAACGCCACACGTCTCTGTCGTGTTTCATTGGTTTGTTTTTTAAAAGCATGCACATGCAAGTTATCCTGGACTTTCTTTTCGCACCTGGATCGCAGAAGGGATAGTTCAACGACTGGACTACCCAAAATCATGCTCTGCTAGTTATTATCACTAATATTGTTGAGAATATCACTTTTCATTTGCTCGTTTGTCTTGTAGAGAATAATAGAAATTTGTTGAAGCTTTATCAAGTTTTTATCCCGTATCTACCACTACCCTGACTGACAACAACTTGCTGTCACTTCTTTTAAGTATTCCATTTGTGCTGATCCTCAGTCATAGCTGTTCCGTTGAGTAACTTAATCACTTACACGAAAATTGATCAAGACTTGATGGACACTCGTGCAGTGCGGTCGTTTCATTTCAAAATTTTCAGCGTCAGTTTTAACTACCTTATTATAGGAAATTAACGATTGTGTTAATTAGTACGGTATTTGACATTAACGCGACTTAAATTAACGCGGATTGAGGAAAAAATTACTTCCCAATAAAAGAAATTAACGCGAAAGAGGGGGTAACATTTCAAAATGAAGAAAATTAATGCGACGTACACAACAGGAACAAGTTTATTTCAACAATTTTTAGCGTATAATCTTAAACGAAAACAATGTTCATGGTACTTTTCCCACTTTGAGCGTCTTTCGCAGTATCAATGATAGTGGCAGATAAAATAATGCTTTTTCCTTGGAGTCAAGACCGTCTGGACTGTAACGAGAAATTGGGGTCAAAATAATGGAAATTAACGTCATGGAAATTAACACTCCACTTTATTAACGGTGCGGAAATTAACGTTAACGAAAATTAACGCGACTTAAATTAACGCGAATGTTTGAAATTCGCATTAATTTCATGACGCGTTAATTTCCTGTAATAAGGTATTTTTTGTCGGACTTAAGAACATAACATTATATAGCGCAAAATATGCAGGTTTAGTCATGTACTGATGCGCTTCCAATTCCCATTTTTTGTTTCCTATCCCAGTCCCAGTGACCTAAATCCCATTTTCCCAGTGAAAAATAGGCAATTCCCTGCCTCGTACCCAGGCGCCGCGAGAGCTTTTGGCGAAGAACGCAAAGGGTCAAGGGAAGGCGTGAAAAAGTACGCAAAGGGTCAAGGGAAGGCGTGATCGAAAGCGGGGAGCGCGCTTCGCTTCTTTCGCCCTTCCCATGATCCCTTGCGATTCCGTATAATTCCGTATAAAGCGTAGCGCCTGGGTACGAGGCAGGGCAATTCCCAGTCAAAATAGGCAAATCCCAGTCAAAATAGGCAATTCCCAGTCAAAAAAGGCAAATCCTAGTTCCCATTTAACCCCTTCAGGACCCTCCTAAAACAGTTTTATACAAATGCCTACTGATGATTTCGAAAAAATAAAAGGAATTCGTCTGCCCACCAAGTGATCCATTGTAACTACAGTCGACTCCCGATAACTCGAACCCTCTATAACTCGAACCTCGCGCTAACTCGAACCAAAATCGATTTCCCCTGGATTTCTGTCATACATTTACTGTAATTTTACCCTCGGTAACTCAAACCCTCGATAACTCGAAACTCCCGCTAACTCGAACCAATTTTCGTTTCCCTTCAGGTCATTTTCTATATAATTTTACCCTCGATAACTCGAACCATGTCTGCCAATTTGTGACAGGTCAAAACAAACAGTACAATGTTACAGTAGTCCAAAATTTTTGAAATAAAAACGAACAAGAGTTAGACCCGTCCCCGAAACGCCCCTCAAAACACGAAATGTGCCACCACGTCATTGATGTGCTACAGACGTTTAGTTTGTTGGTGCAGGTTGATACCGTTTCTTTCAAATCCAACCTTAGGAAACTTTAAAGGATTATCGACAGGACGAATTAATTTAAAACCTGCAACGTTCGCAGCTGATTTGCTTTGTTTTACGTTACGTTACGTTCTGGTCTATAGGCCATCCCCTTTTTTTTTTTCGTTTATCGTCGTATGTGTTTTCTGATTTTGGGTCGGTCGGTCGGAATTAAAAAAAAAAAAATAAAAAAAAAAAAGTGGATAAGGAGTCTGGAACTAGGAGGCCCGGTACCTCAGCAAAATGTCCGTGGAGCCTGGAAACAAGAAGACATGGTTACAAAGTCAACATGGCGGCAATGGAGGAAGGAAAAATCGACGTCGTGGTTAAACTCAAACAAGAACAGCGTAAAAAGGATGAAACATTGCCTTCTATACCTTCTGTATAATTTTTTTTTTTTTTGAAAACGCGAAAATCTGGGTCGGTCGGACGACGCTAAACAGAGAAAAAAAAGGGGATGGCCATACAGAGATTTAGAAATATATTGTTCCTTTTTCTTTTGGCTTCTCTCTACTCTAATTAAATTTGTTTAAAATGTACACTGGTATACATTGTAGGAATAGAAAATCAGTAAACACCTTTTTTTCCTTATTTCTTGTCATTTGTTTTCAACTCTCAATAACTCGAACTCCCGATAACTCGAACCATTTTTAATTTCCCTTGAAGGTTCGAGTTATCGGGAGTCGACTGTATATGTATATCATACCTAATGGTGACTGGCCTGAAGCTTCAGGATGTTTGTAGCTCTGTGATAATAAATTTCAAAAATTAAGCATATATCAGTAGAAATGACTCGGGTGAAAAAGTAAGAAAGTAAGTAGTTCCAAATGGGCTCCAACAGCTAGGATATGATGCCCCTTGCCCATCATACTGACAATCGTCAACGTCTCACACCTCAGAGAACCTCGAAAAACTAACACCTGAAGGCAGTTTTCAAACGCACCTTATTATAGTCAATATTCCATACCATTCATAAGCCAATGTGCTGATAGTGTTATACATGGAACAGAAGAACTCACCAAAAATATCATCACCATTATAATCCGGAAACGTATCGCCATGATACTGATAGATTTCTTTTGTCACATCACTCAAAGCTGTTCAAGAAACATTTGTGTAACGGAAAGGTCGGCTTTGAATTCGCTGGAATTTTATTATTAAAAGACAAAGGTCGCTAGTACATTTTTTTCAAATTCGTCGGCGACACTTCTCTCACACTCTTACCTGGCGTTTTCCATTCTGAAGTCTATACTTCATCGTTTCGGCCTGTCGTCCTTATGAAAACACGAGCGTGGCGCCAGTATTCAGTGCGTCTGTTCTCTTATTAATCATGAATTTCAACATAATCAGAAAGAGGACAGACGCTTTATAAAAATAATAACATGTTAAGTATATTTGAGTTTGGTCAGAATTCCTCTTTAAAGTGGTTGTTAATAACTATGTTAGCCGCAGAATGTCCATTAAAAGAAGTTAAAGATAAAAAAGCAATATATATATCATTAATAGTGGACACACAGTTTTCGTTCACTGCACATGCTTTAGTGACAGACCAACCCTTCAAATAGCGCAAACGAAGATTTAAAGTTAACCGGCAAAATATGTTTTATTTGAAATTCCATCTGGCGGAAGTTGACGATGAGTTGGCTGATATTTTATGTGGAAAGCAGAAAAGGTGGAGTCAACCACTGAGTGCAGGGAAGAAAAGAGGGTACTCAACACTTCCTAGCTCTTGAAACTGAAGATCTTAAACCATTTGACGGCCAAACATGCTTGTTCAGTTTGAAATCGAAAATGACTTTCTTTAACTTATAACTGCATAATAAGCAGAGTACACCCGTAAATTGTGAGTTATAGCTCCTAAAGTATATTATAGTGTTTATGAACCCATTTGGGATTCGAATTTAAACTAGTCTTAAAATTTGTAATACTCCATCAATAAATACTCAATAAAAGGAATTATGGTAGGGATATAGCTAATGCTTTTTCTTATACAATATCACTGATGCGCTGGCTCTTTTTTTATATGTTAACTTAACCGAATCAGCATCTCGCGGCCCCAGTAACATTAGATGAATTATTATTAATTTATATAGGCTAATGGCAAGAAGCAAAAGTACTCTTTTAAAAACATGTACTTCAGCTAAAATCACCCACTTTATGCCCAAAAACACATTTTGCAAAGAAGTTCTTCCAAGAAATGAATTTAACGTAAGATTAAAATCCCCAAGTAATACAAGCATCCGTTACCATTCTTTAACTCCAACTTTTTTTACTTTTTCGTGGCTCAAAAACTATTCAAGAAAAGGAACTTCAGTATTTCAATACAGGGCTCTAAACACAAAGTGACAACGATGTCCACGCACTTTACTTGACGGTTCATTGCTATAACAGTGTCAAAAAGTCAACCTGGTTGTGCCGTTGTACTGTTGAAATGGTCGGAAATATTAGCTATGTTAAAAGCTACTCTACAATCCGAGGGTAAATAAAGTATTCACTTCACTTCCCTTCACTTCACTGTTTACATCACCTCCACGATGAAGGGTTTTTATCATTTTTCTGTAAAACACCTCTTGAGCATCTTACGTTTCCGTTTTACGTTTACACAAACGTACCGCGAGAGCATGTTATCCGAACAACGACCATTGAAACCTACATTCAAAGAGTTAATATAACTAGGTACAAATTATGAAAGTTCGCTTTAAAGCCTGTTTGGAAACTCACTAGTTCTTTTTCTGTTCACTTAAGTCTTCGTAGGCAGGATTATAAAAAATAACCCTTTGGCCAAAAAACAGTTCCGACACCGTACTTAAATATTTAAAGTGAAAAGAAAATTTGAGATACCAAGTTTTACCATTTAAGTGGGTTTGCTTTTCTTGACTAAGACATTCTCTGAGTCTTCTACAAAATTATCTGCGATTTATGTATTTTTATCCCTTTTACAGTGTAAATAAAGAAACTGTGAACATCATCTCGGATATGTAAAAATTTCTGCGTAAAAACCATCGAATGACAGCACAAACTGCAGAAATTATAAATAAAAGGACAGTGATATGGAGCCAATTTGCTATTTTTTGGGTATAACTTATTTCTCAACTATTTTCTCTACTTTTTCTTTAAAAGTATAATAAAAGTGTTCACAGTTTTCGTCACGAAAGTGGTGACCTTCTGCTGTAAAAGTACAAAATTCTGTTCGTTGAAAAAAAAAAATGATATGTTAGCTTTGTGAACATTAAAAGCTCTCATGTTAAAAAGAAAACAAAAACTACAACAAAATTACTTCAATTTGAATCGAACAGAGCAATATGTAAGACATTTTTTTATGTTTAAGCACACTGTTGTAACTGTAATGCTAAACGATGTTAATTATAATCGCACTCTCCGGGTTGCTTTTGTTCATGAGTGTGTTGTAAATCATTAGTAAAAACATATTTAAGTTCCACAAGTGTTACGATTTTCAATAATGTGTTTTCTTTCAGTAAAAGCCGCGGCACAAAAAACTGTTAACGCAAGATGGTCAATTGAAGTAATTTCAATTTATGGCAATATGTCATGACGTCTTAAATTTATTAGTTAATGGTTTGGCGGTAACTAATGACGCATTCTCTTGAAGTGTACTCGAATGCCGCGCAAGTTTTGTAGGAGTCTGGGCTTAAATTTAAATTCCGAATCAATCATTGTCCTGGGATGGTCTGATCAAGCGGATTTACTAGATGTTATATTTGGTTGGCTTTAACCAGGAGGCATAACGAATAAATACAAACATTTATGCAAACCGTTGTCAGTGCTTCAATGCCACCAAAAACATATCCACTTATCGGGACGGGGCAGTAAACTTCGTCATTGCTGCGTGGTACAGTCCATCGTAAAGATGGCGACTGGTACATTTTCATATAATTCCAAGAGCGCGAAAACGTTAGTAACGCTCATAAAAACCCAAAGGTAATCTTTGAAAGAAAGTCTGGGGTAGGTTTAGAAACGTGGTGGGTTTTTTCTTCAAATATAACCCCCGTGTAATCTAAATCACACAAAATAAACATGACTCATAGCGTGTCGTTAATTTCGCACTGGGTCATTCGCATTACATGAAACCCCGTTTTTGAGAAAAGAAATGCACTGTTGAAGTGTTTATAAGTCTTCTAAGTCATTAAAGTCCAATGTAAGTTAATTCTCAAGGTCACAGGTTGCTCGAATTTTTGTTATTTGACGCTTTTTTTTTCGAGAGTCAATTTCTCTATCCGGTAAAACTCTAAACCACTTGAAACTGAGATATTTTGAAAGGGAAAATGCCTTTCTAAAACCTGGTGAAAAATTTGTTCCGGGCTCTCCATAAGCGCTGAGTGGGAACGCTCCCAAAATACTTATAGAGGAGCTCCCACGCGCCGAAGGCCCGCGAGCGGAGCATCCATAGGCAGGCAAATGGTATCCTATCGAACCGAGAAATTTTGGGGGTCGCCTACGTACGTACGTACGTACGCCCGTACGCACGGATTAGGCCTGGGGACGAGGTTGCCCGCGCGTGGCTAAAGAAAAGTAAGAAAATTACAAACAGCAAATAAAGCTCGCAAGGCAAGACAAAATGTGCACAATGGGTACAATTACACAGCCATACTACACAGCAAAATATATGAGAGGTTTATTATTCAACTGCTCTATTTTGTTAGTCTTTTTACGTGAACGTGAGTGCCTTTATCGAAGCCTTTACGCCAAAAAAATTAACAATATGGATCGATGGCTCTCGTTCGATCGCTACACGGTTACATTCAATTAATTGGTCTCTGAGCGCATTTTTCGTAACCCCCTAAAACGAGCAATTGACGTTATCTTCTATCGACTGGATGATGTGGACGTTTCAGTTTGATCTAAACGAAGTAATGTTATGAGAACGCGGGAAAATGTGTTGCGCGGTGTTCACTGTGTAGGCTGAATGAAACCGAGTGTATAAAAAAACGACAGAGAATCGAGAACTTTCTTACAGTAATATTTCTCGCACGATGTCCTCAAAAGTCACCTATATTCCGTGAAATTGTAAATAACGAAAGAGGTGTACGATGAGACCCGGAATAATTGCGAATGATATTCCTTGTGCACGTCCAGTTTGCT
>NW_027556986.1:0-7434 GCF_052425735.1 Oculina patagonica
TGAGGCTATGTTTACACGGGACCGGTCCGGAACGGATCTGGTCCGATTTTCGGACCGGATAGGCCTTCTGTTTACATGGGACCGTTCTGGAAGCGGTCCTGAACGGATCCGAAACTGGACCTGCTATTTTGCAGGTCCAGTTATGGATCCGTTCTGGACTGGTTCCAGAATGGTCCAGTGTAAACACCTCATCGGTTCCAAAAGGATCCATGTAAACAGGTCCGGTTCGGTTCGGAACGGTTCCGGTCCGGTCCCGTGTAAACGTAGCCTCATGAGTCTCGGATACAAATTTTGGGTCCGCAACTAATGTTGCGCGGGCAGGAAAACAGGTCAAAACAGGGAAACACTTGTGAAGTCCCCGTTTACTACAGTTCATGTTTTTAGAATAGTACTGAAACGGCATTGATATTTGGCACCGGTTACATACAGGGTTACATATGGTAAGCATTCTTTGCGATATCTTGGATCAAAATTGTGAGGAAAATTATCCCCAGACATGAGATCAGCTGAAACTTTAAATATTTTTAGGAAACAGATACGCAAATACGATATTAGTCTGCTCATAGATGATGGCTGCAAGGGCTGTTCCCTCTGCTCCTCATAATAATTCATACAGTTTTAAGTATTTTTAATTCTCTTTTTATATATTTTCTATATCTGCTCATCATAATTATCTTTATACAGCTTTAAGTATTTTAAATTCTCTTTTTACATATTTTTTAATACCTATTAATTGTGTCCCCAAATTAGTATGGGATTTTCCCAGGCTATGTGGCCTTGACACATAAATCAATCAAATCTACCAAAAATAAGTCGATTTCTTTTTCACATGAAGGCTTTGTAAGTGGAAGATAGCCACAGAGTTTTTAGCAACGTAAACGTGTATTAAATTCATGGTATCCTTTGACTCCTGCACGTATAGCACGAAAAAATGTCACCAACCCCCCACCCTCTACTCTCCTGATGAGCAAATGCGTTCATGACATGAAACATGGTAGCAGAAAGCTTATTTTATTTACAACATTCATAAAAACGATTATTACAAATAACTGCATCTAGATATCTTGTGCTCCAGGCACTTATTTTGTTATATTTTAATAAACATAGTTGCAGGAAAACTGAAATATATGCTGCAATTTTCCAACAGCAGGTACAGAAGACAAGATCATGGACTTGACGGAGCAGGCACAAGGTAATTTGACTCTCTCATGTTTTGTCTGTTACTAGTAAGAACGTTTAGTTGGGAGGGGCTTGTAATGATGCTTTGCCAGAAGATTTGCCAGATTCTCTCCCTCCCTCCCTCCCTCCTACACTCCTCCCCATGTCCATTAAATACCTTTGTTACTAATTTTCGCAGGAAGTTGATTTCGCGAAAATGGAACGGGCATATTTTGCGGGACATAATTTTCGCGATTTGCCCCCCAAAAATACGTTAAAAGCGTTAAAAATATGTTTAAAGACGTTAAAAAGAATTTTCGCGGATCTTCAAATTGGCGATTTTTTGAAAATCGCGAAAATTAAGTCCCACAAAAATAAGTACCAATAAAGGTACAATGAAACAATCATAAGACATTTCTGACACTTCTTTCCTCCCACCACGAAAAAAAGAAGACCCAAAGAGCGCCTGATCGCAGGTTAATATAGTGTTTATAAAACAATTAGGAATATTCTTTAGAAAAAAGCGTTCTTAGTACTGTCATAATTTATCAGGTAAGGTTTGAGTGCCATTGTTACCTTGCTAATAACATTAAAATTTGTGTGTGTTTACAGCGTGTGCACAGTTTTTGACGAAGGAAGGAAAGGACTTTGTCGACACAGTTCGTGAAAATGAAGAGTTCCAACAGAAAGTTTTGAAGGCGGCAGAGGCACTTGAACAGCACTCAATTGATGAACAAGGTTGGTTCACGGTTATTCTTGCCTAGGATGATGGTCAATACATGCTGATTGGAACTGGAAAATGAAGAAAGTGATTCACGAAGAATAGTTTGCATTGACTTCATACAGTTAAATATATATAATCTTTTTTCAAGATAAGATTTTAAACCCATTTTGAAATTGTGCAGTTCTCTTCTGCTCCTATACTTTTTTTGGTCGGACTTCGATGCAGGATAACTTAGAGGATAAGGCCTCTCTCTTGTGTCACACCGGAGGTGTAAAATGCATCGAAGAATTCAGCACCAAACACCTTCCAATTCATTACTACCATCTTTACAATTTGTGTACCATTTTTTGGTTATGTTTAGTGAGCAACTGAGTAAATTTTAAGAATGGAGAACACTTTTTGAGTAAATCGATAAGTTTGTATTGTGACAGAAAACTTATAAACGAATCACGCGTCAATTCGGGGTGGGGGAGGGGAAGGGGGCGATTAGAGGAGCTCAGGGAGTACTTTGAATGAACTTAGTTTGCCCTCTGACACCGTTCTACGATTTGATCCGATGAAGGTGAATTTACTGCTTACTGACTTTGTTTAAGATCGAATGGAAATTAAAGTCAGACTAATAGTGGGGCTTTTCACTGGAGTGTCGAAAGTAATTTGCGTTTGCTTTGGATTTGCATTACTACGCTTAACGATTGGTTTAAAAATCTCGCGCCACTTTCTCAGCCAATCCGATCTTCAACCAAAACCAATCGTGTCTCGCTCGCGCACGTTGTCCCACGCTTCGTGCCGGCTTCATGCATTTGCTTCGAGTTTTGATTGGTTCACTGGGTTGTCTGTGTCCTTTGTGATTGGTCAGAGTAATATTACTTTGGTTTTGGTTTTACGACACTGAATTGAAAACTGCTCTATGGGATAAAATGATCATCAAAGCCACTCGTTTCTATCCCTGTCTTATCCTCTATCCCGGCTTCCGACTGGAATCAAAAGGCACTTAAGGCTGCTTCATGTTACACTATTGCGTAACTGCGAGCAAGAGCTGCAAGAGGGTGAATTTTGTTGAAAGCGAACAGCTTTTTTTTTTTAATTTTAAAATTATTCGTCTCTTCCTTCGAGCCTCATTCATCCACTATCAACCCAAACAAGAAGCTCGACGAAGCTCAAAACATGGCCCCAGTTGTTCAAAGGATGGAAAACACTATTCACCGGATAAACAACTATCCAGCAGATAGCGTAGTATGTGTTGTTAACATTTATGCACTGGATAGTGTTTTTTACGGTGGATAGTCAGGGTCGGTCAGGGAAGTAAGTGGTATACCTGAAAAGCATGTACCCAATATACCCAAAATTTCCCCCTCAAAATCATACAAAATACCAAAATTTGGAATAACACAGTATACTTAATACCCCAAAAAGGCCCAGCTTTAGGTAAAAATACACAGTATACCCAGTTAAAAATGCTCGTGTGTACCTTATACCTAAAACCCTGACCGACCCTGGATAGTGTTATCCACCATTTGAACAACCGTCCTCAGGCGGTTAAAAAATAATTTTTCTTGCCTTACACTTTCCCGGTAATGGCTGCTTGTTTCTTTCACAGACTTGAGTGAGAAGGCAGTAGAAGCCTTTAAGATGGCAGCCTATCTGGTCAAAGACAAAGGTATTATCATGCACGGGTTACTATGCATTTATGGTCAAAAAGTACGAGGCAGCGAGGCGTGTGATCCATTCCGGTTCGGCCTAAATAGCACTTTACCCCAAATGGAACTCCGTTAAGCCTAAATAGCACCCTGGTTAGCCTACAGTTAGCTTAGGTAGCTTGCTAGGGCTTTCCACAAGTTGCTCGAGATTTCCCAAAAAGTTGCCCGTAATTTCTCAAAAAGTTGCTCAAAAGTTGCTCCATGATCCAAAAAACCAAAAAAGTTGCTTCCTATCTGATAATAAAAGTTGCTCGAAAGTTGCTCCAAAAAATCCAAAACGCTGCTTCTAACCAGAGAATTTCTCAAAATATATGCTTATTTCGCTTTGTAGGTAAGATTTCTAAGCAGTTTTATGCAATCTTACAGCAAAAGAAGTATCTAGAAAAATCGTGAAGATATCGATGACGTCATTTTTGAAATGTTTTTAAACAATCGGACAATCTTCGGAGATCTTCGGTATGGAAATTGCTCAAATTGCAACAAGTTGCTTGAGAGGAAAAAAGTTGCTCGAAACATGACAAGTTGCCATAAAAGTTCCGAGAAACTTGTGGAAAGCCCTATAGCTTGCGGTTAGCCTTTGCACTGAGGGATTTCTGCCTCGCAAGTCTCGCTGCCTCGCACATTTGTAAGACTTGAAACTGTCAAGATGCCGATGTATGGTCACAAATCTTATCTGACGTCATTTCCGGCGATGTGTTGAACATCTAACATCACAAATGTTCAAATGTTGACGTGTATACTGTCAACCCTAGCCATCACGTATTTTTTGTTACATTAGTTAAACCTGGATTTTATGTCTTATTTATTTCGAAATTTGCAAGGTTCTCGACAGTAAAGATTGCGCAAAAAGCCAAAACATTTCTTCTACCGCTCTCCCCGCTCTACGATACCTTAACCTGATTCCTAGTTACATACCCAGTCTTTTGAATCAAAATTAATTCCGAAAATGTGTCTAAAAGGACAGATTTTTTTTACGATGCAACTTTTGGTCAAACTGCCGCACCCTCCCGCCCCGGCCGCATACACCCCTTAAGTAAACAAAGCCAGACATAAAAAACTGTCATAGCAAACTGTAATCGATTAAACTCTGAGAAATCGTTTCAAATCAGCCCTTAAACTACACAACAATAGACAAAATGACTAGATCAACAATGGAGTTCAGGTAAGCAAATTTAAGGGACTGTGTCACGGCATTGAAAATTACCATCTAATTCGTTTAAATATAAAAATAACCTCTTAAAACAGTGGAGGAACATTTCATTAACATATATAGCAAATACAGAAGGAGGAAAGGATGGCCAAAAGCGACGAAGATTGAAACGGATTGTGATATGGGTTTTTGAAATATTTTTAGGTAAGGTAAGGTTGTTGGGCTGAACAGTTTTCAAAGTTAATCTTGTTCGCTTGTAACTTTAAATTATCACGCCTGGGGGCACATTTAGTTGTAATGAAGCTATGGTTTTGTCATTTCGATCCATAGAAGTAATTTCAAACATTTAATTACAAACATTAAGTTTCATAGGAAAGCATTTGGCAAATCTTAATACTGAACTTAATGGACTGAATAATTTCCCCATGCCGTGTGCTATTCCGAGCCATACGGTATCGACAGGATGAACAAACTTTGTTCTTCATTTCACAGGTTACCATCTGGAAGCAAACTCAATCCAGGTAGGTCACCCCGGGAGTTTCCTCTTACTGGAAACTGATTATTATTTCAAAGCTGTTAGATCATCTTATTAACAGAAGTAATTTTTACAATCGGATTGTTAACTTTATCAATGCCATAATCTCGTTTAAACCCATCTGTACTTTAGAGCACTTTTAACAATCACTCACAAGTCTAGACTTTAATGGAATACTCATTTCTCCTTTTCTTCTGGTTGCTGAGCTTTATTGTTGTACCGCGTGAACCCGTGTGGGGGGGGGGGGGGGAATACTCCTATAAATTTCGGATAGTGGTGCCGTTTTTTAAGTATAAAATATGTGAGTTGGGATCAATTTAGGTTTCTGGGGAACTGCTCATCTACTCCTCCCCAAACCTAACATTTTGCCTAAAGCGATAAGTTAGTGTTAATGTTAGGTTTGGGGAGGGGTAGGTGAGCAGTTTCCCTGAAACCTAAATTGATCCGCGAGTTGATACCCTTTTTAAGGCCTAAAACCGAAAAGTGACACCCTATTCAAGGGGAGGAGAAGCGTTCCATGACGACACAAATAACGGCTAACCACGCACGGCAAAACACAAATCTTTTTAAAATCACTTTACTAATACTTAAACGGATAGTCAGTTTTAAGATACCTTTTTTTTCGTTTAGCTGGGTGCTTATTTAAGCTGATAGAATTTAGGCACCCTATCTAAGGATCACACCGGGACCAAAATGCCAAAAATGATATCATAGTTAAGGCCCAAGAACCTCAAAAACCATACCCTATCCCGCGGCACATACCTATATAGCCCATATATGGGAGTCCCCCTCGGGAGCGTGAAATCCTCACCATAAAGAAGTGGGGAAGGGGGGGGAGGCAATGTGAGGATTGATCCTGTCTTGTTGAGTAAAAAGAGAAGGTGGTTGAGAGAAAGCCCTCCTTTGCGCCACAAGGTGGGAGGGGTGAGGGCAAAGTTTCAGTACTGCCCCCCCCCCTAGATCTGTTTACTGGTACTTATAGCTCAAATATTCAACTGGATAAATAAGTCATAATATTTAATCTTAAGATATATTTCCTTTTTAGGCGATAATGCCCAACGAAGGAGAGGAGGTAAGCAGACAGACAACTGTATACCTATTTATTTGTCACACACATGTCAAGTAGAAGTCATGATTTGTTAGCCTGCACCCCCATTACTTAGAACATCTGTATGAACTATTCCAGGTTAATAAGTTAATAAATATGAGGATTTATCATTAACTTAACTGGGTTCATCCACTCAAATGACACAGTTAATTTACTGCGTAGCAATTCTTTGCAACAGTTTTGAAATTTTGTGATTTGTATTTATGGCAAAATTGATTACTTACATCACTTATTAAATATTCTCCACAATTCTGTGGCCACTTTTTAAGCTATACATATTCTATGTGACTGACATAGTGTTCTGAAGAACATAACTATATTATGATGTAATGTAGGTATATGAAATGATTCATTAATCACTCTCATAACTTATATTATTTTATGTCTTTTTAAAAAAAAACCATTGCATTCCTTTACATTTCTTATTAACGTTTGCTGTTCTTATCACTGGTGTAATCTAATTAACAACTAGACTACGAGCCCGAGTTTTCTATGAGCGAATAGTCAACGAGGCGCAGCCGAGTTGACTATCGCTCATAGAAAACGAAGGCGAGTAGTCTAATTGTTTTAGTAGAAACTCTAAAGGATTGCAGTCCAAAACCTACAATATTGTGCACTTTGAAGACAAAAATCAAGAAAATTTACCGCTTAAAGAGCTACGCGAGCGCGCGACTGTTTTCTATCGGCTAACAGAAATCAGTAGGAGAACCAATCAGATTCGCGGATTTCCAATAGAACACAGCTGAGTTTCTACTCACTAACAATCAGACTACGAGCCCGAGTTTTCTTTGAGCAAATAGTCAACAAGGCGCAGCTGAGTTGACTATCGGTCATAGAAAATGAGGGCGAGTAGTCCAATTGTTTTAGTAGAAACTCCAAAGATTTCAGTCCAAAACCTACAATATTGTGCACTTTGAAGACAAAAATCAAGAGTACTTACAGCTTAAAGAGCTATGCGCGCGCGACTGTTTTCTATCGGCGAATAGAAAACATATGGAGAACCAATCAGATTCTCATGATTTCCAATAGAACACAGCTGAGCTTCTACTAATGAACCCTAGT
>NW_027556987.1:0-7436 GCF_052425735.1 Oculina patagonica
AGTGTCCGAAATCATAATTTATGCAAATTGTAATTATGCAAAAATCACGTGATCAAAAAAGTACGGACCTCGTGAAGGGAAAACCTTCGGTTCTTGAAGTTTTGTAAGCGGACGGGTCGATTAAGGATTTACATATTAAACAAGGACGAGTCTAGTGACTGTGAGCGTGTTTCTTTATTTGGTGTACCGGGAGCAACCTTTTCCCACACCAAAAGTGGCGACCCCGCCAGGACATAATCTGAACAAAACGATAAACAAGTATCGAGCGATCGAGTGGAAAACATAAACATGGTGGACGTCGCTGAACAGCGCTACGCGAAGGACCTAAAAAAGGCAACCTACTACGTCAACGAGATTAAGGAAATGGTCGATTTGAGTGTGAAAGAGGATTTGTTGTCTGCTTACGAAAAGATATGTGACATAAGCAAGACTCTGGAGGCTTCGGCAAATCTTGTCAAGGACGCCATGTTGGAGGCTGAAAAATCATTTGAAGAAGTAAAAGGCTGGTCACAAGCTCGCAAGGTAGATTTCGTACCTATTCATGAGTTGAGAAGCAGACTTGCGAATGAGTTAAGCGAACTGGAGAAACGGGAGTTGCACAAACGGGAGGAAGATTGGTTCGCAAAGAAGGTTGAGCTCGAAATGGAATTGGAGAAGAAGAAGGTCGAGCAAGCAATGGCCAAACCCCAAGCAGTGAAGTTGCAGAAGTACACAATAACACCATTCCATGGGGACTGTAAGGATTGGCTTCGCTTTTGGAACCAGTTTGTTGTGGAAGTGGACAGCTCGAAGATTTCTGAGATAAGTAAATTCAATTATTTACTAGAATTAGTTGAGGGGGAACCGAGAGAGCACATTTTGGGGCTGCCACACACCCCTGAAGGCTATAACGAAGCAAAGAAGATTCTTGAAATGACTTTTGGAAAGGACATTAAGGTCCACAAGGCCTTAATTAATGATTTAGAAGCCTTGCCAAAAATAACCAGTGTACACAAAATCAGAGAGGTGCACGAGTTTTACAAACAGTTGTCTAAGACAGTCCGAACCTTAGCTACTATGAAGAAACTAGAGGGTGCCCAGAGTTATGTGTACAGTATAATGGACAAACTGGGTCCTGTGAGAGAGGCTATGGCCCAAAAAGATGATGACTGGGAAGAATGGGGACTCATGGAGCTAGTTGATAATTTAAGGAAGTACACAGACCCGAAATCCCCTACCCTTAGTGGAATCCAGCCCACCAGCTTCAAGTGATACTGTACCTGAGAAACAATACAGTCATCCAAAAAGGGAAGACAAATTGCTGATGTCCGGGGGAACCTCACGGCAGCCACAGTAGCCTCCACCCTGTGTCTACTGTAGCTTGAAAAATCATCGTAGCAGTGATTGTACGAAAGTCTTAGATATTGTTAGTAGAAGAGAGCATTTGGCCAGAAATAAGTTGTGTTACAATTGCGCCAAGCCTGGGCATCTGGTTTCCAAATGCGAAAAGCGAGGGTGTGGGAAGTGCAAGGGGAGACACCATACCTCTATATGTGACAGGATGAAGACAACGCTTTCCCCCCACCCCACCCCTGTGACATCGGGCAGGTCTGAGAGGTTTTATGGTGTAGTAGATGCTCAAACTACATTGCATGCAACCGTCATTGCTAAGATCAGTGGAATACAGGCTCGAATCATGTTGGATAGTGGAGCCGGAAGCTCTTACCTAAGCTCAAATCTGCTTACCAAGTTAAACCTTAAGCCATACCAAACTGAAAGGAGGGTCATTGAGCAAATGTATGGGACAGTCGACAGACAAGTGGAGATATACAAAGTCACTGTCGAGTCAAATGTTATTGAGGGCTTTGGATTTGAACTAGAGTGTATAAATGCAGAAAAGCCAGTCCTGACTCACCTTCCCAACCCAAGAATCTCAGAGTTGAAGAAAGCTAATCACCGGATAAGGAGACTAAACTTCAGTGAGGAAGCAGCAACAGAAGATAACCTACCGGTTCATGTGATCCTGGGGGCTGCAGATATACAGCCCAATTAAAACAACCGAGCCTGCTGTTCTGGGTACAAATCCTGATGCTGATCCAGGAGCAGAGTTCACTATGCTGGAGTTGGACTATCACAGGAAAGTCAATGTTGTCAGGTACTGAGACTGAGAAGGGTTTCTTTTTGAAAATCAAGCCAAGATGAATTCAAACAGATGTGTTCGCAGGAAGTCTTGGGACTTTCAGATGAACCTGATGAGCAAGGGTTGTTTCATGAAGATTTCAAGAATCAGCTACAACGTTTAGAAGATGGAACTTACTCAACAAGGTTACCATGGAAGTCACATCAGCTCTCTTTGCCATCTAACAGAGAACTGACCTTAGGAAGGTTGCAGAGTACTACCCGAAAGCTAGAGAGGATGCAGAAACTTGAAGAGTATCACACAGTTATGGAACAACAACTGGAAGAGGGAATTTTGGAGCTGGTGCCAGAAGTCCAAACAGGGGAAGTGATTCATTACATCCCACATCAAGCTGTGATTAGAGAGGAGGCAGAGTCTACAAAGATGAGAATTGTGTATGATTGCTCCGGCAAACAGAAACCCACAGTCTCCATCATTGAATGACTGTCTGGAGGTTGGCCCTCCATTACAGCCAGCAATCTTTGACATCTTGCTCAGAAACAGGATGAAACCTTTCTGCATTACTGGAGACATACAAAAAGCCTTTCTTCAAATTAAAATCAGTCCAGAGGACAGAGATGCCCTTCGCCTGTTGTGGTACGATGATTTAAAGGAAAGGAACATTGTACAATACCGCTTTACAAGAGTTATTTTTGGGTCCGGTCCAAGCCCATACATCCTTGGTGCTACGCTTGAGAAACACATTAGTCAGTATGAAGAAAAATACCCTGAAACTGTAAATGAGTTGCTTCTGAATACCTATGTAGATGATGTGCAGTCTGGTGGTGATGGCAGGGAGGAATTACTGAAATTCAAGGAGGAAGCAACAGAGATTATGGGCGAAGGTGGATTTTCAGCTGCACAAGTGGCACAAAGTAATATTCCGGGAATCGAGAAACTGAGTAATAATGAACTGGAACCACCTCAAGTAGATTCAACTTATGCCAAGGAGACCGTTGGAACTCAGCCACATGAATCAAAGATCTTAGGAGTCCCATGGAACAAGGAAGAAGACACATTTTTCATAAACTTTGCAAAAGCTTTGAATGGTGTTGAGAAGGGACCATTGACAAAGAGAAAGATGTTGTCTGCTATCAATAGTATCTTTGACCTGCTTGGAATTGCCGCACCCGTTGTCATCGTAGGAAAGATACTGTATAGCGAAGTTTGCCTTAGAAAGCTCAATTGGGATGAAGAGGTACCAGAGGACATACGCAAACCATGGGCTAAGTGGCTAAATGATATGAAGAAGTGTCCTTATGTGAGCCTTTCCCGCAGTGTTGTTGGTGCAGGCCTGACCAAAATGATCTTGCATGGATTTGCTGATGCCAGCAAGTTGGCTGTGTCAGTAGCTGTGTACGCCTTAGCAATTCACACCTCTGCACCAGTGCAGCAGACTCTGCTTGTGGGAAAGTCGAGGATAGCACCAAGAGACCAAACAATTCCCCGCTTGGAACTTGTTGCAGCACATACCCAGAGCAAACTGATGCACCATTTAAAGGAAGTCTTGAAAGATCAACGCATTGAAGAATATCACTGTTGGGTCGACAGTACGACAGTGCTTTACTGAATCAAGGGCCAAGGGACGTGGTCCCAATTTGTACGTAACAGAACCAAAGCTATCCAAGACAAGGAGTTCTTACAGTGGCATTACGTACCAACCGGCGACAACCCCAGTGATCAAGGAAGCCGTGGCGTCGCACCTAGCAAAATGGGGGAGTTGTGGTTTCGAGGACCAGAGTGGCTTAGTGCTCATGACAAATGGCCAGATCAACCTGAAGTGTCTGGGAGCCCAGAGAATGACAAGGAAAGAGTGACACCTAAGCATGAAAAACAGTTCCTAGTCAAAGAAATGGAAGTAGAAAATGAGACAAGGGACACTCTTCTGGGCAAATACACGTCTTACTAGGAAGCTTCTACGAGTAACTGCATTCGTAATGCGATTCATAAACAATTGCAGAAAGCATAAGAAGCAGAAAGGGCCACTAATGACTGAAGAACTCCAGGCAGCAGAAAATTTCTGGATCATTCAGGCACAGGCAGCACAACAACTAAAGTCAGATGTGAAGTTAAGGGCGGACGAAGAAGGAATATTGAGATGTGTCGGCAGAGTTCCCAATTATCATCCAGTTTTCCTACCACGAAACAGCAAGTTGGCTGCCTTGATCGTTCAGCAAGTTCACGAGCAGATGCTGCATGGGGGAGTTTCGACAACCATGTGCCATGTGAGAGAAAACTATTGGGTACCAAAACTGAGGTCACTAGCAAAAACAGTGATCCATAATTGTAACCTTTGCAAACGGTACTGGAAGAAACCAATTTCAACCTCACACAGCCCAGATTCTATTTTGCCAAGTTTCAGAACTGAACTGTCAAACCCTTTCACCGCCACAGGAGTGGATTTTGCCGGACCTGTCTACTACAAGATTACGAAGTCCACAACCTCAAAGGCATACATTGCACTATTCACCTGTGCCAGTACTAGAGTGATGCATCTTAAGTTGTGTCGTGACCTGTCCGCTGAAAGAGTTGCAGAAGGCACTAAAGCAATTTGTTGCCAGGAGAAGCTGCCCTCAGACCATTGTGAGTGACAATGGAAAAACGTTTGTTGCCACTAAGAAATGGTTATCTAAGCTGAAGAAAGACCAGAGTTTGGCAGACTATTTGGGGACTTTGGAGATAAAATGGAGATTTAACTTGGCCAGGGCACCATGGTGGGGAGGATTCTTTGAACGCCTTATTGGCATCAGCATGAAGAGAAGTCTTTCAAAGGTGGTCGGCAAAAGCCTACTGACCTTCCAGGAACTAGAAGAAGTCTTGCTCCGATGTTGAAATGACCATGAACAACAGGCCACTCCTCTATCAAGGAGAAGAATTTGAGAAACCGGTGCTTACCCCAAATACCCTACTCAGAGGAGAGCCCATCCCTATCCTGGAGGAAGACCTGGAGAAAATAGGGGAAGAGAATGTCACTAAGCGGATGAGGTTTTTGGAGAAAAGCAAACAGCACCTTCGAAAGAGATTCATGAAGGAGTATGTTCATGCTCTTGAAGAAAGGCAGCAGAAGTCTGAAGGGAACACTGAGAAGATACCAGACATTGGGGCAGTGGTGATGCTAAAGGGTGAAGCGAAGGATAAGGCAATGTGGAAGCTGGGACGAGTCGTGAGCAAGATTACCGGCAAGGATGGAACAGTTCGTGGATTGAAGCTGAAGCAAGGCAATTGATACATCGTAGAGCGCCCCTTGCAACTTGTGTGCAACTTGGAGATTGGAGGGGAAGACCCTAAGTGGAAACCAAACCCTGAAGCCGAAGTTTTCGTCCCAAGAGTGCGACCAAGCCGAAGAGCCAAACAGATTGCTAATGATCAAATCAGGAACATTGTTGAACAGGAACTTAAGGACGATTAGAGTGACATTTAAGGTGTTAAGTTAGAACACTTAAATGGGGGGAGAGTGTCCGAAATCATAATTTATGCAAATTGTAATTATGCAAAAATCACGTGATCAAAAAAGTACGGACCTCGTGAAGGAAAACCTTCGGTTCTTGAAGTTTTGTAAGCGGACGGGTCGATTAAGGATTTACATATTAAACAAGGACGAGTCTAGTGACTGTGAGCGTGTTTCTTTATTTGGTGTACCGGGAGCAACCTTTTCCCACAAGAGCCTGAAAGCAGACTATGCATAATAATAAAGATAAATATATAGACAGACAACACGCCTTTAACTTGTGCCCAATACTAGTGTTGAATTTAAAACAAACCCACTTCTTTTAGACCGACAATTTCAAAATACGCCCAAAGAACTAACTTTTAATGTATCGAAGAGTAAAGCGAAATACAAGCTTGATTTACAATTAAAAAGAGCCGGCGACTTTCGAATTCTTGTTAAAACCTTTTAGGCCGTTCCGTTACTAGGCAGCCAAGGGAAGCCTTGGTTCGGATAACAATTTGGGCACTAATAGCTTTTCTGTATTGTAACCTTATCGTCAGAAGAAATGAACCTCTTCCTAAAAACGAGGCGTCAGATGACAACACTAAAATCTCGTTTGAATAGTCAGTTTCGTTTTGTGATGTTTTAACGACGCGCGAGTTTAAAACTATAAGGAAAAGCTGTTTTGTTCGACGGATATACCAGGGTTTCATCCACAGACTTCAAAGGTGAAACCACCTTTAAACAGCATAATAAACAGTACCACATGAAAGTATTGCTAAGCAGCTTTTATCTGAATGGTCACACACTAGGGTTTCACCCACAGACTAAAAAGTTAGAACCACCTTGAACAGCATAATACACAGTACCACATGAAACTACTGCTCAGTAGCTTTCAATTGAGTGGTCATACACAAGGGTTTCATCAACAGACTAAAGTTAGAACCACATTGTACAACATAATAAATAGTACATACCACATAAAAGTACTGCTAAGTAGCTTTTACCTGAATGGATAGACACTATGGATTCACCCACAGACTTAAAAGTTAGAACCATCTTGTACGGCATAATGAACACTACCGCATAAACAATCTGCTCAATAGTTTACAATTTCATACAAATGGTCATACTATACTCTAGGGTGCAAAAGTTACTAAAACATAAACTGAAAGCAAGGTTTGCATCGGGGAGTGAAGGGTTAACTTAAAAGCGCTAGAAAATCAGAAGAAAAAAAGCTTAGGGAACGTCTATGACCGGAGAAGACAATGGTGGTTGCCGCGCGCGTAAAGGCGTCACGTTCAAACATGTGGTGAACACACACCAGAAACCCGTAAGGGTTGAAAACCCCTTTTAAATTACTGCACACACATCACAAACCTCAAGCTTGGTGTTGAGTGTCGTTTGTTGTTCATCCGTAAAAGACAGCGACTGCTGCAGTTGTGCCTTATCAGTCTGCGCAAAACTCAGCTGCTGACGCAAATCCTAAAAGAGGGAGAAAAATCATTTCTCCTTGCATTTAACCTCGAATAATTTTACGATTTAATAATAATAATAATAATAATAATAATAAGAATAATAATAATCATTTGTATAGCGCCCTTTCCATACGTTCAAGGGCGCTTGACAATGTTAAAAAGTAATTTTGCAGCTTCTGTATTCACCGTTAGATAACTAAGATCGGTAACTGAACAATAAACCAATCAGAATTAAAATTTAAACCATAAAACCGATCTCAAGTGCGGAAAAAAGTATGGACCGGCTTTAAGCGCGGGAAAAGCATGGTAACGGTGTTAAGCGCGGGAAAAACAGCGCACTGGTGATAGGCGCGGAAAAACAGTGCACAGG
>NW_027556988.1:0-7424 GCF_052425735.1 Oculina patagonica
TACTTCATGGAAAGTGCGCGCGTACGATTTTTATTCACGAGTTGAGTAGTGTCAGAAAACGAACGAGTGAGCGTAGCGAACGAGTGAGTTTTCTGATACGTATCAACGAGTGAATAAAAATCGTACAAAGCATTTTCCATGCTGTAATATGTTTATTTCATAGGTACTGAGATTTTCTTTTCCGTGCTACGGAGTAGACAAATTTATTTGCACAAATAAATGACACTGTAAAACCATTCAAGTGCTCAACAACTGAGTAAATCAAAGATCTGCAGCATTCAAAATTTTTAAGTTAAGTCAAATGTCTGTTAATAAAGGAAGCCGTGCCAATAACAAAGTTAAGTCAAGAAGATAAATCACAATTTATTTCAGTCAATTTATTTTCCGTCCGTCGCAAACATTTTCGGCGGTACGGTTCTGACATCGCTGCAGTCTGATCCCGTTCTAGTTTTTGTTTGTCTTTCATTGAACTCCAAGTACTCGACTCCGCTTGCCGTTTTCAGTAGCTTACTCCCTAGCACATATCACGATGTTCTTGGCACCCACAGAGTCCGAAGTGAAGAGTGTTGTTTAGCCAGAGCGTGTTTAGAAGTGCCTCGGGACTACACATACCGAGTAAACCCTTCTCGCACAATATTCGCTTGTCAAAGCTACCGACGCTTTCGGTTTATTTTCTTTTCGTTGCTTTTTTAGCTGCTTTTGTTTAGACTGTAGAAATCGAACTTTCCTGGTTTTCTCAAACACCAAGTCGTTGATTATGCTTACAGAATAGCTCTTTTTCTTCAGATGTCTTTCGAAGCTAGCCACTAAACTTCGAAGAGAAGTCGGCTCGTATTTATTTCCATCTTTGGTGCGGACGGCAATGATGAATTGGCTGATGTATTCATTCAGCTCAACAGCCGGAATATCTTCTATTTTTCTGTCTTCGTTCTTCGTTATCAAAAATCTTTCAAGCAATTTTACATCTCGTTCAGTTTTTTGCCGCAGTGTTTTTGTTTTCCTGTTCTAAAATGAATTCTTCAACTGAAGAAACAGAAGCAAACCTTCCCTCGGCCATTTTTCAAAGCGCGGGTTTTCTTGTCGGCAACGGCTGTGGGATGACGTTTCCTTCAATACGTTCATTCATCACCAGTGAAAATTCGTCGTTCGCGTTGCTAATTGGACGAACGATATTTTTTCACAGTGAAATTTTGTCGTTCGTGCTCCTGATTGGCTAAGCTCTGAATCAGTACGATTTTTTACTCCCTACGATTTTCATGAGTAAATCTCAGTACCTATGAAATAAATGTTTTAACGCTGGTATGTTTGGTTGTCAAACTTCGCCTGAAATTTGAAAGATTGTCAGACAACGTTTCGCACGAGCGATCACCAAAGTGAACTGGCAATACAAACATTTTATTTAGATACAAAGTTTGGTCAAACTTAACTTTTTTATATTAAATTTTTGTGAGATTTAAACTCCAATTTCAAGTCTTCTGCGCTTGTAAACCGGATGAAACTGAACGGTTAACAAATCGTTACGGAAAATTAATATACAAAGCCGACACTGGCAGACTACGTCGCGCCACATGTTTACAGCTCGCTAAACAAATTTGTGTAGTTGTGGCCTCAGAATAACATTCATTTCAGTATAACCAGTTCAAATTCATGGTCGCTAGTGCGAAACGGTGTCTGGCGCACCTTTAAACTTAGCTTTGAAGTTTGAAAACCAAACATGCAACGTTTAATATCCAATTAAAACATGTTTTTCATCGCTTGTCCACGCTAAGATGGAAAGCGGACGGTAGTCAAATTGAAGAGTTTGTGTTTTGGGTGCAACACGACCAGTTGAATTGCGGCTCGGTTTTTTAACAGGTTTTATTTAATTTCAAGACCAAGCGAAAACTTTCTCTGTAGGCAGCAGCCAAGAACGGTAAATACAAGAAGTTTTGTTTTGTATTGTGTAGTGAGGAGAAAGAGGGAAGTTGCAAAGCTTGTTTATGTTTATTACACGTGTATATATAACGGTCACAAAATTAGACTGTCTGCCGACATGAAAGCGTGTTTCGTACAAAAAAACATAGAAACGGTCACAAGAAACTAAGGTTTACTAACGATTTAAAGTTACAGAATATCATTGAAAACAAGATTGGAAGTCGTAAATTAAAGTAAATTTCTTCTCACGTTGCAACAAAAAGGAGCCACCCACGTAAAGTGTTTCTTTTACTGCCGATATTGTGACAACAGTATCATCGCCTTGACTGCTGATTAATATGTAATTGTTTGAAGTGTACTGCTGACCTCTTGTCCTGGCGTTCGCTGAAGTTCTGTGTTTTGTTGAATCAAGGGAAAATAAGGTTAAACCGAAGGCCAGTAAACACGACAGCCGCGATATTTTCAAAATAGTTTATAGCAACTTATGTTAACATTTATTTACAGTTGTGCTTTGGTAGAGAACTTATGATACTTTGATACGAAGACGAGAGCCGTCAACAGCAACATGAGCGCGACCTGTTTTTTCCATTCAACCTTGTACTGTATTTCACAAAAGTTTAAAGCCTATTTAACTTTGTTTGTTAAAAAATCTCAGTACATAGAGATTATGTCTGCGTTTTCGAGTAAGATCAAGAGAAAGGGGAAAATTATAATTTATTCAATTAAAGATAGAGGCTTCGCCCAAGGGCGATGCGCTCGTGACAAGATTTTATCAGGAAGGCTGGGCTTAAACTTGTTAAATGGCAACTAAAGGCACCAAATCTTGTTTTAATAACTTCTAAACACCAGTATTGGGAAGACAGCTTTTTTGCTCTCCCTGCCACTGAATGCCGTGCGAAGAAAGACAGGGCTCCACTTTATCGATCTACGAGTAATTACTTTCACTTGTTATGTGTACTGCCGTACCGGAAGAACGCCTCAAAAGACGTTTTCTCTTGTGTTGCAAAACTAAGAGCTCCCACCGGAAGGAAGAGTTAAGGTTTTTGGTATGAACCGAGTTTTTAAACCTCTTTCGATGAAATTTGGCTGGAACGTTGCCAGATAATTTTGTTAAAATACCATGTTTTTATTTTTCAAAAGTTTTAAGTATCCTTGTAAAGTGGATGAACGCTTTATCGCATGTTTAAAAACAGCAAGTAATCAAAATGATTACTTCCTGGCACGATGTTGATCGTTTTCTTCTCGTTCATTTCCGAGCAGAACGGAACTCGATTTATGAACAGATATATACTTACGGAAATCGATCGCTTTGTTCTGAATAAAATATATTTTCTTGCTTCGTATTAGTACATCTTTGTAATTAATGATTCATAAAACTTTCAGAAAATAAGCATTTTGTTGAGGTTTTCAGTGTTAACTCTACGGCGGTAAAACAGACTCAACACAAGATAGTCATTTGGGGTAAACTGATACCTTAAATTATAACATAGTTTTCAGGAAGTAACTGTATGTAAGTCCAATTACTATGAAAACAGGATAAAGAGTTCCTCAATTAAACTTTCTTGTGATATGAAGCCTAGAGCGTTTTTTAAGTTTTGCATTTTTCCTTCAAATACATGAAGTTTCGATGATAAAAATGTTGATAGAATTTAACACGAACAGTTTTTTCAACCATTGTTCCGTCGGTACATTACTATAAATATGAAGAAAAAATGCCAAAGGCATAACCTACGTACTTGAAAGTATTTTTGTAAACATTGTTAAAAGTTTGAAAATTGCATGGCATTTCAAATTGATTCTTTGGCATTTACTGAATGATTTGTTGACTTGATGAGATATGTTTCGAAAGAAAGCGATTGATAGCATAAAATATGGAATTTCGTCTTGCAGGAAGAAGTAAAAAAAAAATGAAAAGTAATGAAAGATGACACAAAATGTCCAAAAATATCAAGCATCATTTTACTGTGTTATAAACATATCAGGTGTTAGCAATTATGCTACCTTCTTTATCAATACAAGTTACGAGAGAGTGTAATTGTATAAAATTACTTTGCCTTGAGGGACCTGAGGATATCATATCAGTTGGCATATATATATATATATATATTCCGTGCTAATCACGTTTTCACTCGAACACAGTTGAAGTCAAGTACAAACACTTTGCGAAGGTTTCCTTTACATTTCATCTCACCCCTTCACTTGGTAAGTATACTATGTAACGTAATTATTGATTTTATTAATTCTACTGTAACTCAACATATTGACTGCGAACAGTCTCTTTTGGCACCATAGTTTTACCACGAGAGAAATCATACATACAATAGGTCTGTACTTTTTGGCGTTCTTTTTGGCACACATTACCTCAGTATGAAGTTTTAACAACGCGACGTTTTAAAAAGTCTGTTGTTTGTTCAAAAGAAGTTTAGATCTTTGGACATTATAAATGTGATGTTGCATTTTTCTGGACTGACAAGAGCCCGAATACATGTACTTTAAGTACATTGCAAATAACTCCTTGAATACGGTCCAAACTCTTTAATATATAGATTTAGCCAAGCTTAAAAGCGGAGGTCCACACCTAATATTTTCTGGTTCTTAAATTTTGTAAAAATACTGTTATTGAATTTATTCAAGAAAGATCCATTGCCGAAATAAATCATCAACTCCAATAAAAAAAAAATTGCGCTTACAAAATCCTGTCATTACCCTAGACAAAAAATGATCTGAGACCACAATTCAATGAAAAACTTTAACCTGTTCAGCAGTCAGCTTCAAAAAGCACATGACCTCGATGAGCTTTACACCTGAGCCCGCGATATGGTCATGTGATACTAGTCAGCGGATACCTTGTTTTGACAGCTGTCAATTGACCATAACATGGATGCCCAATATCAAAGATACAAGCCGACGTTAATCTTAACGTTCGTTGGGATATGAAAAGATGGCATTTTCCTCCCTGCCCCCTCTCGGCTTCATGGGTTTACCAAATTTCCTTACCAATGGTGCTCCACTGACGCGCTTCGCGCGATGTAGCTCCGCTTATACGGAAGGGGCAGGGAAGAGTGGCCGTATTAGGAAGAGGAAGAGTTTAATGAATTTTGATCATTTTTTTAATCAAGTGAACTGTCCGTAAAAGGGAGGTGTGCGTATTATAGAGATGTCTGAGGTGAGGTTCGACTGTATTTATCGTTTCTAAACTTAAAATAACAAGCCCTTTTTTTATATTGCGAATAGATATTTTAGAATAAATATTAACGCTATAAAAACATGACGTTTCGGCGACGACATGTCACCATTATCAAATGCAAATTTTACAAGGTACAGAACGATATTTATAGAAAAGAAAGTGTGAACCTAAATTACAATAAATGAGGCGTGGTAAACAGAAAAATGTGCATAACTAAGTAAACAGTTTCGCTGGAATTGAGTCCTTTTGAGTGTTCAGGGATGGTTTCTTTTTACTTATTTATTGTAATTTAGTTTTACACTTTCTTTTCTATAAATATCGTTCTGTACCTTGTAAAATTTGCATTTGATAATGGTGACATGTCGTCGCCGAAACGTCATGTTTTATAGCGTTAATATTTATTCTGAAATGTGTTTCAAAATCTTCCGTTATCAGAATAGATATTTATGGGCTTTATTTCTTGAATTCATTATATATTTATTTGTAGTTAGTTGTCTTCTGCGATCTTCCGGGTGAATGGTCCTAAAAACCACTGTTGTCGACTCACGTTTCGACAACCGAGGGAAATTAATTTCTCTGAAAATAACTTAGGTTCAGCTTGTCGAAATTCAATCACAAGCCACAGTGCTTCTAATCGCTCCGACGAGAGAGTCTCCTGGGTTTTAGTATTATTATGTACAATGTGTAGACGTCACAACAAAATTCAAATGAAGTCATTTGTTTCTTTGTTTTATGCCTGCTCCGCAAACCCTTATTTTGATGCCAAGGGTAGTAGTGGCAGTAACTCGATTTGTTTCACCAGGTTGGCCCATTGAGCTTCTAGGCTCTAACATAGCCATTGCGTTTAACATTCGGGTTAAAAACCGAAATGTGCACTGCAAAGACGTGACTACCCTCTGGTAATTGGTTTAACTGTTTTGGAAGTAACCAAGCCTGAAAGTAACTTGATTACAGTAAAAGTACCGGCTTTTTGTCATTCGGGCTGACAACGAACTTTCCTAATTTTTACCGTAGTGAAAAATTGCTTTCAGTATGTCTAGTATTTCAACAAATCTGGTGAGACTAAACCTCTTACAATTTTTAAGAATATTACCCATGAAGTACTAAACCATTTTTCTATCCCCAAGAACTTTAGTTTAAACAGTTTAATTGAAGAGGTACCGGTAAAATCGCATGCTGAGTTATTGTAATATCCTCAGTTATTTTGCTTGTTCACAAACGTTTCGCACCTGAGAGTAACTTGATTACAGTTAAAGTACCGGCCATTACTCATTCGGACTGACAAGTGAACTTCCCTAATGTTTAGCCAAGTAAACACTACTCGCAGTATGTCTGGTACTTCAGCTGACCTGGTGATGCATTTTGAAAACAGGAAAAGTTACAAATACCTTTTAGAAAGCAATTCTGTCATTTTCAGGTGGCCGAACATAGTTTTTGCGCACGCACTCCAGTTACCATTGCTGATACGAGGCAGCGCGGGAACAAGAATTACGAAAACCAAACATTTATTTGTTCTATGCTGAGGGGGGACTTTGGGGTTTTCGGTTTTTCGGTTTTGACCATTTTTTAGATCGGTTTTTCGGTTTTCGCAACAAAAAACCGCGGTTTTCCGGTTTTGGTGTCTTCTTCGGTTTTCGGGTTTTCCTTTTATCAGCATATGGTTTTCGGTTTCCGGCAAAAATACTTGCGGTTTTTCGGATTTGGGTTTTGCTGTGGTTCTCGGTTTTTCCAATTTGGTTAACGGTTTCTCTGAGATCATGCTGGTAGAAAGAAAACCTGCTTTTATGTTTAAAATGCAAGTTAGAGAATTTACCATGTTAATAAACAAAAATGTCAAGACTCTTTAAAAAAACTCCTTTCTTTCTTCTTTAATAATTTCGAGGTGCCAATTGGGGTAAGAGCTTTGGAATTTGGAATTTTATGTTCGGTTTTCGGTTTTTGATCAAAATCCACTTCGGTTTCTTTCGGTTTTGCATGATTTTTTGTGTGGTTTTTCGGTTTCTTACAGGCCCCAATGCCCCCCTCTATGCTGGTTCTATACGCAATATATTATTTTTCTTAAAAAATGAATGGTGTGTTCTAGGTTTAGCCTTTTGTAAGAATGGTATATCTGATAAAGTCAAGATGCAAAGAATCCAGCAATTTTCCAGGAAAACCCTGTTAATGCAGTGCATGCGTAGTTTTTGGAAAATACCCATATTTCTCAAGAACCACCTTATTAAAATTTCAAAGAAATTTAGCGGGCAGATGCGATGGTGGATTATTGCAAAAAGTGATCCAGTTTTCCTGTAACAAAAAATAGCTAAAAATCTCTCAGTTAAAA
>NW_027556989.1:0-7424 GCF_052425735.1 Oculina patagonica
AAAGCCCTCTGGGCTTAGTGTCTTGTGACTCTTTTCAGAGTTTAATTTATTTGAAAATAGACTGCTTTTCACGTCTGTTTATCGCTTGTAAAGATATCGAAAATTAAAAAGCGTACATCTAACATAAAGAAACATTTATTTCTCACCCCTAAAATTTAAACTTAAACTAAAGCTACTTTTGTCGCTCGATAAAAGTTGTGACATTCAAAACACGATATACGAAACTCTTGATTCACTTGTCAATTGAGAAACCTTTGTCATGAATGCTTGCGCTGAACTTCACGATTTCACAGCTAAAGACAAAAACAACGGTTTATTCCAACTACTTCAAATTCAACTAAAAAATATATATAAGATTTGGGACCTAAAAGACAACAACACCGAATTTTCGATCAAGTGGTCCATTGTCACGAGAGCAAGCGTTTACAGGGGAAACCCGTCACGCTGCAATTTGTGTCTGACGGAGAAGCTCTGCATACTATCAGCTGACAGATACACCTTCTTGAACAAAAGATCTGAGCTTGTTACCAAGTGCAGGCACGAAAACAAGTACTACACGGCCAATCAGAGACAGGATCGTTCCAACCGTCCTCCATGAACGTAGTTTAAATTGTATTTCACCGCATCTAACGACACAGTCTGATGTCAGATGATCGCTTCGTACGTTAAACTCTGAGTAACTGTCCGTGAAGTTTCTATCTTTAATTATTGTAAAAGATTACGTGCTTAAAGTTTTGAAATCGATGCCTTAATAGTATCCATTCCGATCACAATCACGGTAATTAAGCGTCCATTTTGATTCATACTAATTGATCGTTGCTATTTCTGTCAGGCGGATAATGTTTGTACTTCTGATTATTGTCACGCGACTTGTTTCCGACACCTTATCAAAAGCGATTTTTCCAAGCAGCCGAAAGTAGGCTTGACTTAAATTCAAAGTACACTCCAGCATGTAGCCGTTGAACAGTTATAGGACTCCGATAACAGCACAAAAAGAATACAGACACACACAGATTCATAAGCATTTATCTGTCACAGATAATTCTTAAATATCTTGAAAAGGTCAACAAAGTCACAGATTTTCCTTTGTTGTTTTGGTGTCTGTGACTGATAAGAACGTTTCCAGCCTCACGTTTCAATAAACTCACGCACACTACCAAGCAAAGTTTCATGGTTGACTTTTCGCGTGTGTCTTCGAGTAATACTCAAATTGAAGACACACAAGGAAAATAATGTCCACGGGATCAGTTGTTTTGAACTAGTTTAATCAGCACAAATTCTAACTTGCCTAAGCTAGCTAGTCAAATGAAGTAAAGGCACACATGTGGTTCGACTACTAGGGTCTATTACATCTTTGAAATCGGATCCAATCAAAAAGGGAAACGGCAAAAAAAGGTTTAACTGACATATTGTCGGTCGACATACTCACAGTTCTGTAAGGGGGGAATCCCGTTTAAGACATGCTTTTCCCCTATTGCTGTACCAAAATCATAAAACACATTGTTTTCACGAAACGGTAGCTATTATCAGATTGACTAATATGACCAGAATGCTGGGAATCTCATGTGATTGCTTTTATCACTAAGAAAAACAAACAAAAAGCTTAAAAATAAACGCAACTGTCAGTGTAAACAGCATCTGCAGACCTCTCAAGTCTCACGATTTTGTCCTGAGACTCACGGTTTTCCCTTCAATCTCACGACGAGAAACAGAAATCTCACGAAAAAACAGAGTAACAAGTCATTTGATTAGCGCCCGGTTTCATGACTCTTTTAGTTATTTTTGTCCGTCAGTTGATCAATCTGCCGGTTTTTACTGAAATCTCCAGATTTTTTTACCTCAATCTCTAGATTTCCAGTGCTTTGAGGTTGAGAAGTCTGCATCTGCTTTATTTAAATCTGATGATCGCATTTTTCGGCATTTTACTAAAAAAAAAAAGAAAATTTTGACATGGCGGGAAAAATATTGACATGGCGGGAAAATTCCGCGGCCCTCAGAAAGCAAATACGTATTTAAATGCACCGTGTCCCCTGTAGTATTATCTTGTGTCGCCATGACTACGTCATGACGTCACAAGACAAAAAAGGAGGCATAGGAATTAGTTTATTGCCAGGACCTTAATAATGTTATTGCTTTATCCATAAAAAAGACCGGAAATGGTCTCATTCAAAAGATACACAAAAGAACATTATTGGGAAAATGTCCAACAGATCAATTGAAACATGACGTACTGCTTCAGAAAATATCCACAGAAATGCCAAGCTCTGAGGAGCCATGTAATGAAATATTGGAGATTCAGGGTGATCACGATTTTGTTGGGAGCAGTGAAAGTACAGAATCAAACAATCTCATTAGTTTTAACACAGATGAATGCTTTGTTGATGGAGTTTTTTACGATAGCATTGATTCAAAAACTAACTGTAATGCAGCGATTAACAATGTTGTGGATATTGGAGAACGGACACGAGATGGAGACTTTTCAGCCAGTGTAGAATCTTCAGAAAGTGTACATGGTACAGAGGTGGTGTACTGTGAAATACTGGATGTGTCAACTAGAAAGGAGGTAGTTGGTGATAGTAGGTCACAGGACAACCAGCTTTCAGTCTCAGCTTCTTCACAGAGTTGTAATGAGGAAGTGTTAGAATTTGGCAACATAGAGAAGAGCAGGCAGGCAGACTTAGGTCAGGTAAGAGACTGATAAAGTTATTTAGCTGGGTGAGATTAGAGAAATGGAAGCATGTGCTTGTAGATTAGGTTATTTATTTATATATTTTTATAAATTGTATATTTTTATTAATTTTTATTAATAGCATTGTTAAATAAGTTGACTTCTGCCCCTTTGCAGTATAATTCATTGTGGTGCATTTGCTCTGTAATTCTGAGATACACAGTGCTCGAAATTAGAAAAAAAATCCAGGTTGTCCTTATGGCAAATGCTGGACAACCTTACCCCTGAAATTGGTTGCCCTGCTGAGGGCTTGGTTGTCCATATTAATTTTTTTTTTTAATTTAAATTTGTTCTCAGGCCATGAGATAACATTTATTTTACAATTCACAACCGTGTGAAACAGCTCATCCTTAACAAAACTGCAGGATTCCTTTATAATAAATGAACACAACACTTTCACTTACTTTTAACGTTTAATGAAAATCTTTATTTTTACTTTCAGAAGCGGTAAAGTAATTTTATAAATCTCTACATACATAAAAACACACCCAACTCAAAAAGAGCTTAATATAAATTATTCCCAGACAACAGCCAGACAAGATGCATCTCAGATTACACGTGGGTCACAAATCTGTTCACTCAAAAAAGCCGAAAATTCTGAAGTAAAGATTGAAATCTGAAAGAAACATGAATAAGACTTTGCTCAGAATTATATTTCACTAAAGATGAAGACAAGAAATTCATTCAAAAGTGCCAAGACATTGTAAATTTGGAAGTCATGCAAATCTGCATGCATACATACTTATGATTTTTCAACACATGTGCACCAAAATATTTTGATGAGGTCTATACAGTTCAGACAACACGGCAAGCTTATCCTAGCTAATTGAACTTGACAAATATCCAATTAACTTAATTTTCAACCTTTGATTTTCTTTTTCTAAGAATAATTTGTGGTGGATTCCATCGATTAGAAGAGAGCTATTTTCGTGTTTTAAATTTATAACAGTAAACTTCTTTGGTTTAGTCTGTTGGGTGATCACAGTAATGTAAGTTCTTTGGTTGTCCGGCGGTTTTTTCTCGGGCAACCAGGCCTTCAATTTTCTAAAAAACTGGTTGCCCGAATATACTTTTAGTTGTCTCGGACGACCGGACAACCGCTAATTTCGAGCACTGGATACATACCGTAAAATTCCGGTTATATGTCCTGGGCTTATACAACTTTAGAAGGGGTTTCGAGTCGGCTTATAAAAGTGAGGCTTATATAGGGGAGGGCTTATAAGCGAAATAAAAAAATGTTTTGAAACGAGCCACAGCAGCATTTTAAGTTAAAAAGTCATAATGAAGCAACATTTAGCCCTGTTCAGTACTGCCATCCAGCTAAGGGGGGCGGGGGGAGGGGGGGCTTATATCCGGGTGGCTTACAACTAGATGTTTTTTTTTTTGTTTCCAGATAGATGGGCCTCTAACCAGGGGGGGCTTGTAAGTGGGGGGGTCTTATAACCGGAAACCTGTTTCAGATGACCTGCACCCATAGTCATCATCATCATCATTTCTTGTCTCATGTCGCTTCTTTAATTTGAAACCTGAAGTTATGTAAAATCTTGGCCTTTATTTTCACAACTTGTCAGTGGGAAGTGGAATCCAAACCTGTCTGTCCTGGGGGTTAATTAGTTAGATAATGGAAATTTTCAAACACAACAATTTTGCCTCTAGCAGTTTCTAGAACAGTTTCAGCTGCATCTACATCTATATAGGAGGGTCTTGCAAAGGGAGGCATACGCCCATCACAGCAAGACATTAAAAAAAAATAAAAAGGGGGAGAGAGAGGGGGGGGATAAAAGACCTCAATTGCCATTTTGAAGTACTGGTAATACTGTATGTGTTTGCTGGAATTAGTTTGCAACAGTTGCACTCATGAATTATCACTATTGATGCACAATAATTGACAACAATTTGATCTGTTTTCAGGAGTACAATGAATTCCCAGCCAAGAGACCGTCAACCGCACGCAGCCTGAGCCATGAGCAAGCACCAGCAGCATCTAGTTATCCAATGATGCAAAATCATGTTGAGGACAATACAGATTACACACATCAAAATGAGATGTAAGTTTGCTTAAACAACATCCAGAGTAAACCATTGACTTCCTGTAAACAAAACTTAACATGAAATAGGCAAAAAAAACACCCAGAAAGAACTTGCAACTCTGCAAGTAAGCAAGTGTATCTCAATGTAACTTTCAATGAATTGATGTAAACTGATTGAAATGGACCACACTTTCTTGACCATGGAAAGATTGCACCATTGGGTATATTTTAAACGGCAATTATTAATTTATAGTTTGAGAGTTGTAGAAGAATTGGTTAATGGTTGGTTCTTGGTTGTATATCAAAATTTCTTTCATTGCCTCAATTATGGTTTGTCACTTGCTTGTTTCTATGTAGAATTAATTAATGCACAAGCATACAGTGACAAAACAGTCTGTAAACAGAGTGAGGTGCTTAACTACTTGTAAGTGTTAGCATTCACATGCAACTCTGGTTTCTGTTTGGACGGTCGTTCCAATGGTCAGTTGTCGTTACATTGCATCAAGTGTCAGATCTGAAGCATTAATAAAACTCCTGGAGCAAAGCTGTGCTCTTAGAACAATTGCAGGGTGCCCAAAGGCTCTTATGTAAGAAATCTTGGGTGCCCAGCTCTTAAAAGCTTTTATGATAGTAAAGTTATACGAGTCGCCCAAAGACAAAAGTAAGTCGCCTGTGGGCCCCGGGCTCTGCTGGAGGTGATCCTTCTTCACCATATCCTTTACTCAAGTGTATTATCAGATAACATCTATAACTACAACCAAACAATCAATAAATAGATTTCTACATGATCTGAATTGAACATTTTGACTCAAATTCCAGACTTCCCTCTGACATGAGATGGAGATGAGTGTGAAAAGTTGTCTGCTATGTCAGGTTTCATTGATCAATGCAAATTTTTTAATGTCATTCTCTCTTTCCACAGTAATCCATTCGACAATAATTACACGACAACAACAAGTGACGACTTCAGTGGTCCATCGGCAAAAGATGAGTGGGATATTGAGCCACCTCCGATTGAAGATGCTGGCATACCAGTCAGGGCTTTGTACGACTTTCAAGGTGTGGAAGATGATGAACTCAACTTCAAAGAAGGCGACGTTCTCACACAACTTTCTTCTCAGGATGACCAAGGCTGGTGTCAGGGAAGATATCAGGGCAGAGTGGGACATTTTCCTGGGTCGTATGTGGAACCACTATAGACAGTCTCTAACACTGTGGTCTTGTTCTTCAAGACTGACTGAAGCTTAGCTTAGCTTAGCTTGTTAGCTTAGCCTTCTCTTACAACCAAGTGATTCAGCCAATGGTATAATCCTGATGTTTCAGGCTAACGTTGTTAAACTGGGTTTACAGTGGCAATTTTTATGTGACAAATATATTTGATCAGGTAGATGACACAACATTTATTATTTGTCAGCAGTTCAAAGTTTAGTGCGCCAGTAATGACCTTTCGACAGCAGAGATATGCACAAAGATGCATGCACAGTGTCCAGTGCCCAGAGATTGGAGACCACATAATTTATGCTAATGCAATATTTGCCACATTTTATGTGATGAGTCGTCTACGTGTCGTCTATGTGACAACTTTTATTTGTCACATATTGGTAAAAGCTAACACGCCAGCTTTTCAGCAAATATATTTGTCACATAAAAACTGGCCAATTTTCCTGGTCTACACGAGCAAAAATACCAGTATATGAGCACATAAAAATATAGTGTTGCTTGTATAAACTAGCCTTTAGTGTTGCAAAGGTAAAGATAGAGTATTAGTTTTGGATAAAATCAATGAAAACTTGAGTGATATCAAAACAAATAATTATTATTACATAATAGTCAATAAATTCATATCACCAGCATACACTGTAGAAGTCACATGAAAAGAAACATTCAAAATGAATTTGGGTGCAAGAACCAGTTAGCTTGTAAATATTATTAAGTTCTATGTTATGAATCCAAATTATGAATGATAGATTCAAAAACAAGGCTCAATTTTTGAGAATCTAATTTAGGATAAGTCTTGTTTGCAGGAATAATATTGCAAATCCTGCTAATATTACAACATTCTCTCTCCTATGTTGTTCCCGGAAATACCCATTCCCCTCCCAAAGAAGGTTTGGTTTGTTAGTTTCATCACCCATACCCCAGGGTCTGGAAATTTGGGTTTATTTTCATACTTTCCTTGTAGAAAAATGGCTTTTGACCCCCCCCCCCCCTTCAAAATTTCCAATGACCCTCCTTGGGGTGGGAATGGATCCCAGGAGGGGTACTCTGGCTTGTAAATGACGGGGATGATCGAATGGAGGCCAAACTCAGGACCCAAAAAAAATCCCTAAGCCTTCCGACATTACCCAAAAAAATCCCTGGACCAAAAATAACCCCCCAAAAAACCCTTGTCAAATTACCCCTAAATTGCCAGGAGGGGCAATAACATAACACATATAACGCTCGTTTTGTTTATTCATCATACCATAAATACGCCAGGGCCGCGCCAAGGCATTTTAGTTCATTTTTTATACCCAAAAAAATCCCCTATCTAAATCAAGTCACCCAAAAAAATACTTGCCAACTTTTCCAACCCAAAAAATCCCGGAATCGAAAATTTCAAACCCAAAAAAATCCTTCGATCATTCCCGTCATTAACAAACCGGAGTACCCCCTGGGGAATGGAT
>NW_027556990.1:0-7397 GCF_052425735.1 Oculina patagonica
GATGAAGTGCATTTCCGACCAGTTTGAAACGACTAAAACTTATCAGGAAAGCGTTTGACAAGATATTTTGTGTAGTAGTTCTGGAGAAGTTAAAAAAAATATCCAGTTTATATAAAAAAAAAAATAGCTGAGTAACCGAACTTATCTTTTATGAGAACAATTATCATTGGGTAATAACCCTCAGGCATAATAAAAGAAGAAAGAATAGCCTGTTAAAAACTTGGCTATGGTCATTTTGGTGGGTTGTGTTGTGTGACCCCGATTTTGGACACAGTAACGCCACGGAAGCCTAACATGTGTCGGTGCCAACATACCTGTACGCGTTTTTCTTTGTCGACAAAAACAACATTGAAACGTTTTGTAGTAGTCACCAAACGGGGGTCGTTTATAACTACACATAAATGAACTATTGTTGGTCCGCTTATCCGTGCTGTTTCAACTTTACCAAAGTGATGAAGTTTACCTAAGATGATGAAATATGCTAATATAATTTTTTTTTTCAAGGTGAATAATTTTATACAAAGCCATACAAAGATCGTTTACATAATCCAATTTGTCGCTAGTCCCATATCACATGTAAATTTAACCTGTCAAGTACCTTATTATCGTAACTGATTTAAATAATTTGTTTCGAATCCCTCTACCAACTTATACACTGTCGGTAACTGAAAATGTAACAAAGACTTTAATATTGCGTTTTTGCTTTTCTCTGAAAGTTGTTTGTGGTAATCCGGCAAACGGCATACATGTATTGAATAAATCATGCAGGTGTTTGAACGGCGGGCAACACGCGAAGTTCTGAAGCAAATTAAGCCTTTCTTCAAAGGAAGCCAAAGATATTGCACTTGAAAAATGATTTGCAATTGTAGAACAACCCCTCTTTTCCAATAAATTCAGTGAAACTGAAAGCTAGGAGAACCATTTAATGCGAAATGCTCTAAAACTGGAGATTATGTCATTCTTGCGTGACAAAGGCTATTACGATAGAAGGGTGTAACAACCGGTGTCATTAAAAGGTCACGGAAGGTTTATTAAACCAAAACGATCAGCCCGGCCGATTCTAGTACATAAAATTAAAATGTGACATCTTAAAATTACAGTGACAAAAACTAGAGGAAAAGTAGCCTCAGTAGTAGAGCGTTTTAAATATAGAAGATTCGGTTGTGTACATTTGGGAACAATTGCACGCGTGATCGATTTAATGCCAAAGCACATGCAAATTACAAACACTTAATTTTACCGCAGTGGCGATCTATTTTAGTTCGCCTTCCGTCAAAAAAATACCAAGACAAGCCCTGATTAACTTAAAAGACATATTGAGGAAAACTAGCCTGTTAGATATACATAATAAGGCCAGAACAAATTTGATTTCTTTACCTGTGGAATAGCGAGCTTGATACACCAAAAATGCCGCCGATCCAGCCGCAAAACCTGCAGCTATAATAGGTGTTGCACTTCTCAGTCGAGCCGCCAACATTTTCTTTAAACTATAAAGGGTGAGAACAGCGAAAATTGTATGCAGATGAACGAAAGAGTCACAGGTGACAACGAAACCAGTTCAACACGCGAACCGAACGAATTACTGTTGAATATGCACGAAATATGCAAATTATGCGAACGTGTCGCTGACAAGGAAAACATAACGTGCGGGCACAGGTAATTGCCAGATGTCACTCAGAATGAAATTAATAACTGAAAAGAAAAAAAGAGGATAAAATGAGGGAATATATATCATATAAACACTTCGTTCCAAGGGGAAAAGGAACAGGCAAAATATTCTTATAATTTGGAGGAAAAATTGTCGCGAATTGTTGTGAGAAAGTACGACCGTAACATATCGATTTTGTCCGACGTTACGGTCAACTGTTGGGAATACAAGGTAAGGGTTATTTAGTCGAGTAACTGCAATGTGTGGTAACAATGACAGGAATTTATTTTAATAATAACTTGAGTAGTATTTTATATCATTTTTGCACTAAGTATGCGAAGAACAAAAGGATGGATGTTTAAAAATAAAACCTTGATAATTTTACAAATTATGAATGTTATAGTGTCATCAGGATCTTCTGGTAAATTGCGCAGGTTTTGAATTCGTAAAGGAGTTCCTAATCACGCGAACGTTTGTAGGTGGTATTTTCTTTGACAGAAGAGCGTGTTCTTGTGTTTAAAGACTTTTAAATCTACCGTTGAACTCCAGAAAAATTGAAACCTTAAAAGAAAATCGAAAAGGATTCGAGTTATTGGGGGATTTGAGTTATCTAGGTTATAATTAGAAAGAAAATGAACTAGAGGGGAATCGAAAATTCGAGTTAGGCAGCGGTTCTACAGTGGAACCCCGCCTTACGGCCACCTCGTTAAAACGGCCACCTCGTTATTACGGCCACTTTTATTTGTCCCGGCAAAATACCCTTACATTTTCTTATAATAAAACCCCGTTAATGCGGCCGCCCCGTTAATATGGGGTGGGGGGGGGGGGGGTTTGGGGTGTGGGGGTGGGGGCGGTGGGGGGTGGCTCTAAGACTGTCCCAAAAAAGATACTCGGCAGGTTTTCATATTTGTAGCAACTTTTTCCGTTCTAGCAACTTCAGCAGTTCTAAACTGAAGATTCTCCGATTGTTGTTCAAGGGCCATACGAACGTTTCCGCTCGTTATTCGAACTTTTCCGAAGATAAAAGAAGTTTCCCTAAGACTTCCAAGGAAGTTTCGAAGATGTTTGAACTTACTCACGAGACATAATATATTGACAAACCAATTTTACGCTGCGCTCGCGATATTTTCGGGGCCAGACTTTTGTTTAGGGGGCTACAGCCCCTCTTGACAAGCAGAGTGTGCTTTGAAAAGTCGATTCACAACGCGATTGAAATGAATACACAGCAATTTAGATTTCATATAACATCTGTTCTCGCTTACCTTGATAACCATAGCAATTTTGTGGCTATGTATATAATAATAAAATAAGTTATGCAATCTCTTGTGGCAAATGCCGCAATCTTTTGTATCACAATTGAAAAAGTTGGCTAGGTTTACAGTAATCTGGGTTTCGTGTAATATTTCAAAACCTTGAAAATAACATCTATCATAGCTGAACTTTTTTTGCAAAACTGAAGTGGAAAACGGCCTTGCTATCACCTCGTTTATACAACCACCTCGCAAATATTTTAACTACTTTTTACCTGTAAACAACCTTTATAAATACGACCAACCTAACTTTTATTAGGTCTCCACTTTACCAGGCGTTCTGGTGGCGGGTTTTAAACACGTCGTAAAAGAAGGTTATCCACTTTACTGGACTAGTCCTTTAATTATAGGAAACGAAATAAGAACGTGATACAAGGAACTGGGATAAATACTAATAGAGCCAAGAATCATTATAGCGAAAAATTGTTAGATTACGTTTTCAGGCTATTGGGTTAAAGCTATCGGTTGTTAACCATTCAACCAATCGCCGGGTCCAATAAGAATGAGATATTAAGAGAGATAAGTGCCAATATATAATAGGGTAATTATGCTAGCGTAAAATATTTGTTAGGTAATGGTTTATTGTTTACTAGCTATTGGCCAGATATCCATTCAGCCCGCCTTCTAGTCACCTTGTTTATACATCCACCTAGTAACTTTTACCACTTTTTGCCCAGTATGCAACATTAATTAATACGACCACCCTAACTTGTATTAGGTCTCCACTTTACTGATCGTTTAGTGATGGGGAAAAGAAGGTTTTAATGGCTTATAGAGTATTAACGGCCAGCGAAAAATGTTTGTTAGATGTTTTCTAGTTAAATCCCTTTTAATTTTCATGCTGTGATCGAAATAGACCCTGAGAATTGCAGATTTTGTTTATCGGTATTTGTTCCAGCACAAAGCACTCGTTACGTTCATTTTTTTGGTCATTTTTACTGTTGTTGTTGTCGTATTTTTTTACGACTTCCATGAATCAATAGACAGCAATAATGTGGGTTTCGTATTTGTTTTTTTTCGCTAAGCTTGATAGCCAAACTTTATAGATAAACTATCCCGTCATTGCATGTTCATTTCTTGTAAAAATGAAGTTGAAGCCCACCTTCTAGTCACGTAGTTAATACAATCACCAACTAACTTTGACCACATTTTGCCCTGTAAGCAACCTTTATAATACGACCACCCTAAGGTAAATTAAGTCTCCATTTTACTGGGCGGTTGGGGCAAGATTAAGAAGGTAATAATGGCATAGAGTATTAATTCTAGCGTAAAATATTTGTAAGCTGTTTTCTAGCTAAATCCCTATTTTCACGTTGTGACATATAAAAGAGACTAAGAGATTGTCATATGTTGTTCCTTGTTTTTTATTCCAGCACAAAGAATTATTTACAAACAATTTAAGACAGCAATAATGTGGTTTTCGTATTTAAGACTTTCACTTAGCTTGATAACCAAACTTTTATAGATAAACTATACAATAATTGCAAGTGGAAGCCCGCGCCGTCTAGGTTGCTAACCATTGAGCCACTTGGTTTATAAAAGCACCTAGCCACTTTTATCACTTTTTGCCCACTCTAACTTATATAATAGGACTCCACTTTACTAAGCGTTTGGTGGCAGGATTAAGAAGGTGATCCACTTAACTGGACATGTGTTTTAATTATAGGCAACGACTGAAAAAAGAACGAGGTACAGAAAATTTAAGCTTCCTGGAAAAGAATCATTTAAGCAAAAAACTGTTGTAAGATTACGGTTTCGGGCCTTTGGGTTGTGTTAATCATTAGGCAAATCGCCAGGGTTCAAGAAAAATGAAATTTGAGGAAAGAAAAGTGCTAATAGAGTGATAATTCAGGCGTAAATTATTTTTTAGATTATGGCGTTTTGTTTTCAAGCTAAATCTCCATTTTCATGCTGTGATATATAAAATAGACTAAGAGACTACAAACACCTAGTAGCTTTTACCACCTTTTGCCCTGTAAGCAACCTTTATAAATACGACCACCCTAACTTCTATCAGGTGTCCACTTTACTGGACGGTTGGTGCAACTTGGTGGCGGGATTAAAAAGATTATAGAAAAAAGAAATACTAATAGTGGCTTAGTGGAAAAAAAAAATATTTTACCGAAATTAAAAACTTGTTAGATTACGGTTTCGGGCCGTTTGGGTTTAAGCTATTGCTTGTTAACCCTTCAGATAATCGCCGGGTTTATAAGAATGAGATACGATGATAAAGTAATAATTCGAGCGTAAAATATTTATTAGATCATGGTATTGTTTTCTAGCTAAATTCCTATTTTTATGTTGTGATATATGAAAGACTAAGAGACTTGCACATTTTGTTTCCTGTTATTTATTCTAGCACAAAGCACTCTTTGCAAACATTTTTTGGTCACTTTTGCTGTTGTTGTTGTCGTTGTTTTGTTGTCGTTGTTTTTGTCACGAGTTTCTTGAATTAATAGACAGCACTTTCATATTTGATACTTCCACTTAGCGCTTGATAACCAAACCTTAAAAGGTAAATTAAACCATCATTGCATGCTCACTTCTTTAAAAAATAGGTCACCAAGGGTGACATGAGTCTAATGCCGTATGGCATAGTGATACAGATTGCGCGGTTTTCGTAAGCCGGTTAAAATTGGTTAGAGGTTTGTGTTCGGGAGTTTAATTTAAAATGCTTATAGCAAGCTAGGGGCATCGTGGATGATTATGGATGAAAACGAAACAGTCATAAATGTTATATGCTTTACAAAATTTAAAGTATGAACAGGAGTTGATGTTACTTCTTCCGTATTGTCCGTAAAAGCAGAAACGATTAAACATTTGGACAAGATTGCGTGACGATTTACAAAAAGCATGTTCATTACAACAAGGGTTGAAGAACTTCACATCGTTTTCTTTCAGATTTTTTACCATTTTGATGATGACTCTTGAAACAGATTTTGCAATAAAAGCACTTGAAATAGTGACTGTTACTCCATTGTACTGTAAGCACTTAGTGACAGATTTTCCTAAAAACGGGTGTAAATGCTCACGTCAATATAATGATGACCTTTTGAACGCTGGAAACTAGGCAATTATTATCGAGCTACCATACACAGGAGCGAAGACTGTTTATCATGATGAACAAATTTCGCGAATCATCACTTCCATATCAATGTATACCATTTTATGATTTTTCTAGCTGTAAGAAGAACTTAAGATCTCTGAAAGTCGTAAAAGCATGAAATTCGATTTCAGTGTATGGCAAAGGCCGGGACAGTGTAATACTGCAAAGCGGCCAAACAAACGCATTTTGATTTAGTCGCGTAACTTGATTTACATTTATCCATGTACATCTTTTATTTTTGAAGGTTTTTGTTTGCACTGTAAAGAAAAAATTGGTCAAAATTCGAATGACTTAAATACAAAAACCGAGGTAAAGTTTTCTATTTTTTAAAACAAAATAAATATTTGGTCGCATTGTGTAAATAAACGCGAGTCGCCGTCGAAATATTTTTTCTCAAAGACGTCTTGCTTTTTAAGCAAGACGAAAACACAAGTGCTTAACTGAACTGAAAACGAAGATTTATTTTCACAAAAAGCTTACAAATGTCTTAGGGCCTGATTACATGAGCCGGGCTGGCCCGGCTAGCCGGGCTGGCTCGGTTTGCCGAGATCTCGGAACGTCTGTTAAACGCAACAAAAATCAACTTCGCGATTACATGACAACCGGGCCAGCCCGGTTAGCCGAGAACCCGGTATCGCGATGCCGGGATCTCGGCTAGCCGGGATGAAAATTTTCCATGTAATCGCGTTCACCGGGCCAGCCCGGCTAAGCGGGCCAGCATTAAATTTCTCTTCTGAGTACAATATCCGACGAAAAAATCAATGCAACTCCTTCTAAATAGGATGTAGAGGTAAAGTAACCCATCCAGATGCATAAGTGCAAAAAATTAACCACCAAATAATTTTTTTATTGCCGGAAAAAAGGTGATTAAGATCATTCGTGCTCTGATCATTTATGCTAAAACCGGGCTGAAAGTCATCTCGGCAAACCGGGCCAGCCCGGCTAACCGGGCTCATGTAATACCGGGCTGAAAGTCATCTCGGCAAACCGAGCCAGCCCGGCTAGCCGGGCCAGCCCGGCTCATGTAATCAGGCCCTTAACTGGAAAATTATTTCGTCCTGTTCAAGTGTTGAATAATCGTGACTTGAGAAAGAACTTTTAATTATGCGTGGGAACACTTGTCGCTGATTGGCTGTTTTTAATTGAAACTAATCGTGCGTGTCCGTACGGAGTCCGTTCTTGCAGCTGATCATTGTTTTCTACATTACAGCGAACGATTATCGATCCCGAACCATTCCCTTGGGATTGCTAACAGCATTTTTCATATAACAAAGAGTCTAATGCGCATGCGCAAAGCGCACGCAAGCATTAGACTCAAAAATGCAGTGTAGGT